>NC_085136.1:203000-503000 GCF_035046485.1 Aedes albopictus | reverse complement strand
TCACAGTAGCTAATACAGCAGGTGTGCTATTAATTCGTATTTGTGATATCTCATGCTACCGTGCGGTACCCATATTCTGAACGGTTAAGGGAATCTCACAACAAACACTAAAATAAATGGAAGTTCTTGTTCCTAGAGATAATGCTTCACATTACCATCAAGTGTATATGTTGTCTAGCTGTAAATGTATAAAATAAATTAAATCTCATAATAACTTCCAGTCTCTGATCTAGACATATTTTTGTTTGTGGACGACGTGTTCCTAATTATGGACACCATAAGAAGCCGTGGTCCTAATTCTGAACACATAGTGTTACTTACTATGTACAAACATATTCTCTACGTTCGCCGTTCGATCAACGATCACGATCAATTCTGACTATACATGTCAATGGTTGCTCCTCCGTGATTGATCTGAACTGGTACCAATTGCACTGAGATCCAACTGAATAAGGGGCTGGGACACTCCACTTATTCTCAAAGTGCAATTTTAGCAGCTCATGCATATTTGATCAATAACGGCGCCGGCCAAGTCCTTATAGTCAGCTGGGAAGGGAAAGGAATGTTAAAGTGTACTGGTTGTTGCTACTAGAGACCGAGAGCACTCTGCGTCCCCACAACCCGCACGGATTGGGGTATTTGTTAGACGGAAAGGATGGGAGATCTGGGAGTCACCGTTGGGTCGGTGATGCGATCCATGGATAGGGGTTATTTATAGTGTTCGTGATAGATTGTGTGGTGAATAAGGTGAATAAGGTCAAGCGGCACAGCACGCTTTGGTTGCATAACTTATAGGCGTTATATATACACTGTGCTGTGAGTAGAAGTTGGAAGGGAGGGAAACGACTTTTTTTTTCAATTCGTTTCTGGTTCTAGCGATGGCTATGAACATATGAATATACATGAGTTGTATATGTAGAGAAGAGAGAGCGAGAGAAAGTGGATAGAAAGATACAAAGTAGGATGAAAAGGACGGGCCAGGGATTGAACCCATGACCTTCTGCATACGAATCAGAAGCCGACATATTCTCTACGTTCGCCGTTCAGTCAAAAACGATATGTTTTGTAACGATTGGATAATAGAGGGGCTTAATAAAATTAACACCTCAACTCTCGATTCAATATATGCTTCATAAAAGGAAATTTTGCGTTAGCCGACTGTTCAGAATATGGAGCTGTCTATAATATGGTGCTCGCACGGTACATGTCTTATCCATAAATTACTACACATTCAGGCAAATAAACCTAAGATTATCATAAGGTCTAAGTTATGAAATGGTCTCAAAACAATTCATAATGGCTAGATTGAATTTCATAAGGTCGGTTTATGACGCAGAATCGACTCACAGTTTGGCTTTTATACACATTTAACACCACAATATTTTCAAGCGTCGATAGCTGCGAGGGTTGGGCACGAGCTCAGTGATCTCGACGTTCATGGATCGATTCCAGTCTGTATCATTTTACGATTTTTCTGCTCTTTTCATAAGTTTATCTTATGTAATTAGGTCATAATAAGCATGTTTAATTTTCATAAGGTAATCTTATGGCATCCATACTTTACAGTTATGGCCAAACTTTATAAGCTATTTTGATGAATTTCGGTAGTTTACTTCGCTGAATGCAGGAATACGTTTAGGCAATTCCCTAACCTAAAATCTACCTGTGCACCAAGTATAATTTCTTGAATTTTTTGAACAAATTTGCTTGTAATAATTAGAAAATGACGAGAATAGCTACTTTCACTCATTTCTATTTCGATTTTGAACATAAATTCCCTGTAATTGCAAGTTTTAGGGTTGGTGCTCTGGTAAAAAGTGAGGTTACGCGATGCCACTGCGTTGAGGATAGTTACTAGAGTGGGTCATCGTTTATATGGAAAAATGAAAAATTCAATGGTATCCCATCAGATCAAAGCTTTTTTGAACCCATTTCAGGACAAAAATAAGTGTGCGAAATTTGGGAACGATCGGTTATGTCTACGTTTTGCGCATCGTGTTTGAAGTTTGTATGGGTGTTTACATGGGAAAAAACACTTTTTTACATTTTTCTCATAACAAGCTCGAAATATTATACTCAAACTGAGTAACCGATAAAGTGAAAACATAGCCTAGGGTGTCCTGAAAAACTTTGTCGAAGACCGCGAAGTGATCTGATGCTTATGAAAAAAGTTATAGCGTTGGCATTGCTTGGCGAAACAGCGTGATTTTGTTGCTATTGTTATTCCTTTACATGTTAAAACATAAACACATGCATGCGGTTCGTTGGTTATAACTATTTTCACAAGCATCGGATCGCTTTGCGGTTTTCAACAAAGTTTTTCAGAACACCCTAGGCTATCATTTTACAGTATCGGTTAAAAAGTTTCAGACAAACTTTTTCAAATTATGGATAAAATGCAAAAAAGTATGTTTTCCCATACAAAATCCCATACAAATTTCAATTGCAATGCGCAAAGTATAGACGCACCCGATCGTGCTCAAATTTTGCACAGATACTCAGGACCCGAAACGGGACCAAAAAGCTTTGATCTGAGAAAACGGTTCCGATGACCCACACTAATGTTTATATGTTTGTGTCTATATATATATGTGTCTATATATATATGTGTCTCGAGTATACCAAAGTGGAGAATCCTTGTCGTTTTGACACGTCTTCTGCTCGATTGGAACTATGGGGATGACACTAGATCGACTGTTCAAATTTTGGCGTTTCTCCTCTTTGTTTTATCCAGGCTCGTTATTTTGTATGTTTGTCTATTTGTATGTTTACCTTACGCATGTATTTAGGTTCCAAGATGGCGGCCAAAACTCCAGAATGTATGCTATTTATTGTCGCTGCTTCAGATACTATGCAATAGGAAGCGGGACATTTGACATAAAGTCATTTGGCATAAGGTCGTTTGGCATAAGGTCACTTGGCATAAAGACATTTGGCATAACGGTCATTTAGCATAATGGCCATTTGGCATAATGTAAATGCACCCTTCTTTATTATGCCAAGTGTCCATTATGCTAAATGACCGTTATGCCAAATGTCTTTATGCCAAGTGACCTTATGCCAAAGGGCCTTATGCCAAATGGCTTTATGCCAAATGACACAGACCCTATGCAATATGGGTATCTATCGATCGGGCTTCATGAGTAGATCTCAAAAATGAATATACGGCGCCATTTTTAAATCCAAGATGGCGGTCATGGAATAGTAGTTTGAGCTATAATACCATACAATATGGGTATCTATCGATCGGGCTTGATTAGTAGAAGTCAATAATCGATATTTGACGCCATTTTGAAATCCAAGATGGCAGACCACATCCAAGATGGTAGTTTTTACACTATTTCTGCCGAGATTTTTTTCAAGCAATCCTACATCATAGAGACATTTTCTATGGTTCCTACAGGAATTCCTGCTTAGCTTCAAGCTGGCATTTCTGTCATGATCCCTCTAAGCATTCCATTAAGTATTCGGAATTCCTTCAGGAATAACTTCAGGATTTTTTTTCCAGAATTGCTTTCGAAAATCCTGAAAGGATCCTTACAGAAGTTTTAGCCAGCATTCCTTCATGGATTTCTGCTGGAATTACTTCACAGACTCATCCTTGTATACATTCAAAAAGTTCTGTCGAAATATATTCAGTTGAATCAATTCTAGTGGAGTTCTTTCCGGTATACGTTTCGGGATCCTTTCTGGCTTCTCGGGAGTTTTTCAGGCATTCCTCTCGGGATTTATACAGCAATTTCTCCCGGGATTTCTTCTGTGGTTATTTTGAGGTTTCCTACCAAGCTTTCAGCTGAGTTTCCTCTCAGGATTCTACCAGAAATGCCCCAGAATTCCTTCAGTAAATCCTCCCGAGATTCCTTTAAAAATTTCTACCAGAATTGTTTTGGAAAATCTTGAAAGGTTTTTTTCAAGTGGTCTAGTCAGCATTCTTTTAGGGATTACTGCTGGAGTCCCTTCAAATATCCCTTCTGGGATTTCATAAAGGATTCCGATTCTTTCAAATATTTCTGCGAATCTTGAGAATCTTGCGGTATTCTTTTAGGTATTCGTGCCAGGATTCCTGCCGGGGCTCCTCCAAAGATTCTTCCCATTTTTTGAAATTCCTCCCGGGATTTCTTCAATTATTCTTTCAGGGAGTCCTGTCGAGCTTGCAGCCGGGATTCTTTCCATGACTTCTTTAAGGATCCTACCAAGGATTCTGTACGGGATTTTGTGATTTTCAAGGATTTATTCCGAGCGTAAATTTCAGTTTGAGAGTGGGAGAGTAAGAGAAAAATAGAGAAACTAGAAGAAATAGACTTTTTGATGCCAATATCGTGGCACAATGATTTTCTTCTTAAAACATGCAATATTTCTGAAAATTTTACGTATGGTGAGAACGTTAAGTGAGTTTGTGGGGTACTGAATGAAAAATTCAATTATATTGTCAGAAATATCTATCTGTATAAAATATAACTTCTACAGTATTTTAACGTTTAGCTATGCTACACATAGCAAACACTCTTTATTTGATTTGTTTTAGAAAATAAAATTTGAGAAATGTTGAACACTGGAGTTGAAACTACATGAAATTACAAGGGCCATGCATACTTTTAGGCGTTTATCGGGTTAGATTTCTGTCCCAATTTATAAGCCTTGTTTCTATTCTTTATGAGTGGTTATCATCTGTCTCACTTGTTTAGAACTGTATTTTATCTATACGGATCAGTCAGAGTATAACGATAGCGTAGAAGTTGCGCTGCAATAGAACTTGAGAAAATTATCCGATATTGAGGACCTGCAACGAAGATTTTTTTTGGAACTACAACATAGACTTCCATTTTTTTTTTCGTCAAATCATGCTTATTTTATTGGAACTTGACCTTTGATAACAAATGTATTCAAAGATTTAAATTGTGAGACACCTTGGGCGTTAACGGGTTAAGCATTCCAATCAATTCCATATATTCATTGTGAGATTTTTTTTCCCAGAGATACTTCCCGGATTTACCAATGGGGTTCCTTTTAAAATTCACTGCAAGGATTATTCCTGGGATAGCTATTTCTTCCCGGAAGAAATCTCAAGAATTCCTTCAGGGATTTTTTTTTTCTCGAAAATCCTTCAGGCTTTCTTACACGAATTACTCCTGGATTTCTAGATTTTTTACGCGGGTTCCTCTAGAATAGCTCCCGTAATAGTTAAAGTGATTCCTGCAGTTATTTTTCTGGGAATCTTTGGAGAATCCTACTGCTGCTATCTTAGGAATTTCCTTAAGTCCTTTCTTTTTTTTTACTTTTTTCCCTGATTCTTCTATTGATTTCTGCCGACAATCATCTACGCATTTCTCCGATGAATCTTCAAGGGATTCCCTCAATCTTATGTTGTTTCAATATTCTAAATGTGTTTCGAAGATAATATTTATTAATAATCTATTTTGAGGACAGAAACTCAAGAAAGTCAAAAGTATCAAGAAACCGAAGACAATTAAGGTTATTTCACATACAGTTATTTACCTTGAAAGCTGCTAAATATTATCTCACTTTGGCTTCTTATACCACCAGGAGAACCCGGATCTGTCACCTTTCCTCAGCACTCACCCGACCCCGCGTCCGTTGGCGCACAAATGTTGCCAACAACAGATCAACTACGAAGTAGGCCCCGCTGGAACCGGACAGCCGTACATTGCCTATCCCCAGCTGTTGTTCAATCCCAAGAAATTCTTCGCCCTTGGTTCTCCGATTGGCATGTTTGTGACCGTTCGCGGAATTGACACACTTGGCCTGGACTTCAAGTTGCCGACCTGCGAGGGATTCTTCAACATCTTTCACCCCTATGACCCGGTAGCCTATCGAATCGAAGCCCTCGTCAACCCGGATCTTAGTACACTGCGCCCCGTTCTGATTCCGCATCACAAGGGCCGCAAGCGGATGCATCTGGAATTGAAGGAAACGATGCTTCGTGTCGGAACCGACTTGAAGCAGAAAGTACTGGACACATTCCGAAACACGCTGGACGCGGTCTACTCGATCACATCAATGCACAGACCCGATCGCAAAGCGATCGAATGCGAAGTGGACAAAGTTCTGGAAGACCAGCTCAAGTTCGAAACGGGATCGTCCTCGTCCACCTCGGATCTGGATACGGGCGAGACGGACTTGCCGCTGGGCAAGCTCAACCAAACGCGTCGGATCGATTACGTCCTGCAGGAAGCCCCACTGGAGTTCTTCAACGAGTATCTGTTTGCGCTGACTAGTCATGTTTGTTATTGGTAAGTGGCATCTTTGGAGCAGGCTAAGTGCGGAGCCAATATTGTTCTATTTTCACCATTTCCAGGGAATCGGAAGATACGATGCTGTTCCTGATGAAGGAAATCTACTCCAGCATGGGGGTCCAGAGCGACAGTCAGATCCCGCAGCAATCGATGACGATCGAACGACCACGGGTGGTGAGCCCAACACCGGCGGGAAGCGCGGCCGCAGTCAACTTCAACCTGTACCCCCAGCAACCGACCACGAGCGGAACGGTGACGGGGATGCCGGGTGCAACGGGTCGATAAGTTACTGTAATGCTTGAGAGGTATCGTATGTGCGTATGTATGTTTTACCAGCCTATTTCTACGTGTTTTTAATACTGTTAACATTATATCGTGTACTACTATTATTAAACGAGAGACAATTTATGTTCGTAGTTTTTGATTAGAAAACACTATTTACTTATTTCGTTGCAAGGTATTTATAAATTGAATGGGCGTGTGTATGTTTGCCAAACGGTATCGGTTGTGAATCATTACTTTGAGTTTTGATTGAGTCTTTTGATTGAGATTCAAAAGTAAACGTAATCAAAATTTGTACATCCTGATTTTATCGGAGAACATTCGGTCTGTAAAGATTGTCCTGCATTTCTATCACAAAATGTGCCACATGAAGGCCAACAAATTAGGAATCAAATTTATATTACTGTACTCTAAGGGCCGATTTCTTCACCTCGGCTTAACTCGTAAGCCAGGCTTACCCATATAGTTAAACCTGGCTTAACGCCTAAGCCAGGGTGAAGAAATCGGCCCTGAAAGCATTTAGAATGTGCATTAACTCTATACGCAGAACCAATTGAACACAAAAAATATTAATTGCATTTTAAAGCCAGCATATTGGCCAGCATGGTTTTCACAAAATAAATTGAATTTTATTTTGTTTCTGATAACGCCATAATAAAAAGTTTGTCAATGTTCCGCATTCTAAACCGATATCGTTTGGATTTTGAATGAATGAAATTGACTGCAAGAACTGATCGTTTCGTGTACATTTTACTAATACGAGAAGTAAAAGGGAAAACAAGATAAGTTGATAGATGATTTTCAATAATTATTATTTTACGTGGGAAGATCGATGTCCACTAGCTGAAACGCAGATAGATGCAATTTACTAAAAAAAGTGCATAGCTAGCCCAAATAGCCTGTAAGATATAACATGTAAGCTCAACTATCAACCACCCGTTGTATGTCATCATCTAAAACAGTCCGACCTTCCTTCTTTCAATTTTATTATTCGCAACTCAAAGACATTTTAAAATTACATATGCACCAAACTTAAATAGCCAGCCCAATTGACTTGGTCTCCACATTGCTTCCGTATCTGGCAACCACCGGATCCACCTCCTCTCGAACAAATTCCAACACCTGATCGGCAGCACGTCCGGTAAACGTCTTCGGGTCCAGAATCTTGTCCAAATCGCCCAAAATCGGTGCAAAATAGGCATCGGCCCTGATGCGTTCCACCAGATCGTTGTCCTTGCCGTGCTGCTTAACCTGGGCTCCGGCCTCGTGCGACAGCACACGGATCTTCTCGTGGCAAATCTGGCGATCGCCACCGGCCTGCACCATGGCCATAATCACATTTTCGGTCGACATAAACGGAAGCTCTTGAGCGATGTTACGCTCGATAACCTTCGGGTAGACCACCAGTCCCTGGGAAATGTTGAGCAGCGTGAGGAGACAAGCGTCCGCCGACAGGAACGCCTCCGAGAGGGTTAGGCGACGATTTGCAGAATCGTCCAACGTCCGCTCCAACCATTGGACAGCCAAGGTGTTGGCCGCACTAGCATGCAGAGTAATCAAGTGCCTAGCCAAAGCGCAGCATCGTTCCGAGCGCATCGGATTGCGCTTGTAAGCCATCGCAGAGCTTCCAATTTGAGTTTTCTCGAATGGTTCTTCGACTTCCTTGCGGGAAGCGAGCAGACGAAGATCCGAACACATCTTGTGAACCGTTGCTCCCAGACTGGACAAAGCGGAGACGATTTCCAGGTCAACCTTTCGAGTGTAGGTCTGTCCAGTTACAGCGTAGTATTTCTCGAATCCGGCCAGGTTCGTTACCTTCTGGTCCAACTGTCTGACTTTGTCTCCATCTCCGGCAAACAGCTGTAGGAACGATGCTTGCGTTCCGGTGGTTCCCTTGACACCTCGGAAGCGCAAGTTATCCCGACAGTTCCTCAACGCACGTTCATCCATCAAAAGGTCTTGAACCCATAGGGTGCACCGCTTGCCCACAGTGGTCAACTGCGCCGGCTGCAAATGGGTGAATCCCAACGTTGGCAGGTCACGGTATTCGACGGCAAACTCCGACAGGCGTTTGATAACTCCCACCAGTTTGGGCAGAAGCGAGTCAAGTCCGCCTTTCAGCACCAGCAGATCGGTATTATCGCCAACGTAGCATGAAGTGGCCCCCAGATGGATGATTGGAGCCGCCAAGGGACACTGCTTGGCGAACACATGCACGTGGGCCATCACGTCGTGGCGAGTGAGCTTTTCCTCTTCGGCGGCCGCTGGGAAATCAATGTCTTCGATGTGGGCTTCCATCTCGGCGATCTGGGCATCGCTGATCTCCAAGCCGAGTTCCTGCAAGAAAGATGTATGTATGATGTCAGTGTTTTAATAGTAACTATGATTAAGTGCGTTAATGTTTCATGGGAAGCGCATCCATCGTGGTTGTTTGCATCATTGAAAATTCACCACGAATAAGAATATGCGCTCATGGTTTCAATAAGTTTTTAAAACTGGTCATGTAATATCTTTATAATCTCATTCAAAATTATAGCAGTAATATTGTTGTTATCATCGTTATCGGGAAAATTTTCAACCTGTAGCAAATTCATCTACATCAAACATTAACCCTCTAATACCCAAATTTTTGATTTCGATCTAAATATCATTTTTCGTCATCTAAAATTGATTTAAACATGTTTTGGAAGATGATTCTTTTTAATTTTAGATTTTGTGAATTTTGGTTTCTGATTTTTCTAATTTTTATTTTTGAACATCCCTACACTTTTATATTTTTCCTGGAAGCCTATTTGGCCTACTGATTTTTCAAGACGAAAACATTTTGAGATTTTATGATAATTGTTAAATTATTATTTTTTTTTCATGGAAAATTTTGTTTTTCGTGTAACTTGTAGGAAAATAATTTTAGTGTATATTCAACTCCCTTGAAACTCTTCTACTATATTAGAATGATTGAGGAAAAATTTAAAATTCGTAAATTGTTGCGATTAAATACAAAAGAAACAATGGCATTCAAAAGGTGACCAAAACATCAATTTTTCAATGATTTTTAAAAAATGTTAATACACTTTAAAAGACACCAAAAACCATTGTGAGATATACAGAACAGTCCTAAATATCAACTAAGAATATAAAAGTTTTGATTGCCAAGGCAAGAAAAAATACAAAAATGCTCAAACTATACCCCATCTAAAGGCGGGGTTGGGTATTAGAGGGCTAAGTATTAAAGAAGTTCTGATGTGTTCAAAGAAAAAAAAATCAATAGGAATTTCTAGGCAAATCTGGAACTTGAAAATTTTCAAAAGAAACTCGATATCTCCGGAAGCTTGAGCCACAAAAAAATGATTTCGGCAGCATCATAATGTTTCATTGAAATGCTGGATAGTACAGGCATACCTCGATAGTACGTACACCACCGCTTCGTTTAGTGTACGTACTATCGAAACGTACGTACTATCGAATCACAAATTTTTATTTCAAATTTCATTTTCAAATCAAATAATGTTATTTCTAGAACGTCAGGATTGCCAAAAAATTACATGTGGCGTAAGGGTCCGTTTATTAATTACGTAATTTTGCTTGTTTAGGATCCTATCTTTATTGGAAAAATCTCCTTGTGCTCTGGGGATGCTTCGTAGAGGCATCTCGTCTCTGGGAACTTATATTGATTTTATTTGAATTATCTTTTAGAACCATCCAAACTGGTCTAGATATAATTAAATCGATCTAGATCAGTTATATCTTGTTATAGAAACATTATAGAATTATATCCTCCTGTAATATTTATTGTCGTGATATTTTCAAAACCTTCTGAACATTGCTCCCTCTAGGACACCTCCAAGAGTTTATTTTTTTACGAGAAGGGATTCCTAGAGGTACCCCGGAGCTCTTGGAGGAATTCAAGGAAAAAATATTTGATGCATCTTAGAAAGAATTCCTGTAGAAATTTCGGAATTAATTTCTGGAGGAATCTTGGAATGAATTTATGGAGAAATCCCGGAACGAAATTCCTGGAGGTATTCAGGAAGGAATTCCTTAAGAAATCCTGGAAGTCCCGAAAGCATTACAGAAGAAATTCTTGGTAAAGTTTCGGAAGGAATCTCTGGAGAAATCTCTGAAAGAGATCCTGGAATCTCAACAGGAATCGCAGAAGAAACTGTGGAACAATCCTTAAGGAATCCCAGAAAGAATTCCTGGAGAAAACTCGGAACCAACACTTAGAGGAATTTCGGAACTGAAAGAAACTTGAAACTTGAAGAAATCCCTGAAGCAAGCGAGAAAGCGAAATGTCTTTCCCCGAATCCCACATTTCGGGTTCACCCAGAAACATTTGAATTGGTACAGCCTATAGGACAATGCAAGCCGCGGTTGCTAAAGATTTTTTTCTAAGTTTTTATGTTTTGTGACTTTTTTGTTTACGTTCGGTTTTCAAGAGATTTCTTCGAGAATTTCTCAAAATGTCCCCGAAATTCTGCAGGAATTTCATCCGAGATTCTCCGAACAGTTTCTTTCGGGATGTCTCCGGATTTATTTTTTTGGGCTTCCAGATGGTGTTCCTGTAAATTCTATCAACTTCAAGATCCATGACAAGAACTTCATTCAGTATTCCTCTAAAAGCTTCTCCGAGATCCCTCCAGGAACTTCTCCCGTTTTTCTTTCGGGAGCTATTTCTTATTTAAGTAATCCTTCTGGGATTCCTACAATAATTTTACCAGGTAAACTTTCTGGGGTTTTTCCAGGATTCTTTCGGAAATTCCTTCCGGGAATCCTCCGTGAATTTCTTCTGGGTGACTGTCAAGAATTACTTTTCAGGAACTTCTTGCGGGATTCCTCTTGGAGATTCTTCTAGGAATTCTTTCAGAAACTGATTCCGGGATTTCTTCGAGAACTTTTTTCTCTAGGGACTCCTTTTTGGTTTCTACCAAGAGCTCCGTCAGGAATTCTTGCAGACGCTTCTGGAATTCTTTCAGATGTTTGTAATGGAAATCCTCCTGGAATTCATAATTAATTTTTTAGGGTATTTTGTTTTTGGAAATCCTCATGTAGTTTCTGTAGGATTTTCTTGTATAAACAAAAAGCAACTTAGTTATAGCTCCCTCATTCCAGAATAAGTTTGTGGAGAAACCACGGAAGGAATACTTGGAAGAGTTTCAGTTTTTAAGCCCAAATCGTTAACAACAAAGTCACGAAATGTCAAAAACTATGAACATTTTCCTTAGCAACCGCGGCTTGCAGTGCCCTACGGCACTCAAAGTTGTTTAAATTTCCGAACTCATGGAAAACTGTCAAATATTTTATACAAATCGCAAAAAAAACATTAATTTTTGGAAAACGAAAAATAAAAACAAGTAAGTGAACTGAAATCAATGGTTTGGATAAGTGTCTTGATGGGTTTGATTCATGTTTTGGAGAGCAATCCTCGCCGAGAAATTTAGTTTTTTTTTATTACCACACAAAATAGAACCATCATGTGCCTTTTTATTTTATTACAACGTTCTATTGGTAAAGAAAGCGTTTAGTTAATAACAGTGCAAGTGCTTATAGACCACTAAGCTGAGAAGCAGTCCTCCCCAGTTGGGATGTAACGCCAGAATGATGATGCCAGATATTATGATTGGCAGAAAATATCTCTGTTAATCAAAGAATACTGCAATCATTACATCAAACGTATTCGTTCATGTCTTCCATTTCGCTACATTTTAAAACTTCTTATAGGTTCCCAAACTTTTTAGGTGCGCGACCCCCTTTTGTCAGTTGACGTGCTTTCGGCGACCCACCATAGAAATTCCCTCATTTGTTGCCTGTTACAGTCAGGCCCGGATTAAGGATTGTGGGAGCCCAGGGCCCGAGCGGATGTGGAGGACCCTCGGAGAGATGTCCTTTTTTTCCTCATTTTCGAACAGTACTTGAGAAATATGAAAAATAAAGTTAATGTTAGCAACCAAAAAAGGTTTTTGTGGGGGCCCCCAAAATGTGGGGGCCCGGGCCTCCCCGGCCCCCTTTGATCCGGCCCTGGTTACAGTAAATTATTCAACTGACTCTCACGACCCGCTGGATGAAGACCGGCGACCCCCCTAGGGGGTCGCGACAAACAGTTTGGGAAACCATGTGAAAATCCGTGTTATAGGAGTCTGCGTAACACAAATTCATAGTATCGGAGTCTCTACTATACGTCTACTAATGATTCGAACCCATTTTTGTAGATTAAAAATTAAATAAATTTTGGTGTACGTACTATCGAGGCAAAATGTACGTACTATCGAGGGTACGTACTATCGAGGGTACGTACTAACGAGGGTACGTACTATCGAGGTACGCCTGTATTCCAAAATTTTCAAGAATTATGAAATCCTCAAAATTGGCTTTCTATTCCGCAGAATCATTACTTGTTCTGTGGTTTAGTTGATCAAAGCGCCGGTCTAGCAAATACGGGGTCGTGAGTTCGAATCCCACCAGAACGCGATTTTTTCGCAAATTTCATCTGTCAATTTGTCAATTAGCAAC
This sequence comes from Aedes albopictus, assembly GCF_035046485.1. Taxonomy (NCBI): domain Eukaryota; kingdom Metazoa; phylum Arthropoda; class Insecta; order Diptera; family Culicidae; genus Aedes; species Aedes albopictus. The sequence continues at coordinate 489,957 of NC_085136.1, read as the reverse complement.
ATTCCGTGCCTTCTAATTACAAGTTTTTCCAGTACCACAAAATACCATCAAACTTTTTCTGTAACTCTGAAGTTCCTAGAAAAAAAAATGAGAACAATGACATTTTTGTCCCTTAAAACGCCTAGGCTAGTGGGACCATGTCTACAGGGTTTCTATTTTAAGCATTTCCACGCTATATTTCAGTAAATTTTGAACCACCCTGCCCTTTGGTTCAGATTCAGAAAGGGATATGGGCAGCGTTCTGCCAACTTGGCCGAGGTAGAATTCTTGGGCGAACTAGTCCAGGGTTGTTGAATATTGCAGAAGGATATGCGATATTCTAACAACTTTATCAACGATTACATTCAAAGTGCCTAAACGGTTGGGTTGAGCTTGTAATGGACCCGTGAAGTAGGAAGGATGATCAAAAATGACATGAAAAGTATCATTCCATCCGTGGAACCATTCTGAATGGCCGCAGTGAGAATATCACTAAACAGTACTAACATGTGTGTCTTGTTCTATTTTTATGTTCAAATCATGCATTGGAGTCATGTTTTCGAGCATTGTTCGTTTGTTGGAATGATCATACATCTAACTCGGTTATGAGTGAATAACACGGATTTACACTGACCGATCTAAATGGATTTCGAGGAGCAGGAGGCAAGCTTCAAGAACGGGACCAATTACTCACACACATTAACGCAAGTAAGATCTATGCTGACTGTTCACTGAAAACCCCAGAAAAGGTAAATTTAATCAACTTTTTGAACGCTTTGATATATGTACGTATAGTATCTAGCCCTGTACATCTATTCAAGTTAATAGGTTTGAAATTAACTGAGATATAGCGAAAAAGTGCCAGAAATAGCAGACACTAGATAAACCATGTCATTTTCTCCCGCGTAACCCAGAAATTTTAATGTCAACCTAGTCATACACAAGTAAGGTTGTGTAAAAAGCAGTCAGTTTTTGTCAAAACTGTCACGGCGAACGCATTGACGTCAACAATGAGTTTGAGTATTGTCCTGTGGCAAAAAACATTTGTTTTGATGACGATAATTGCAATGACGAATTGTTCAGCGTGATATATTACTAATCAAAATCAATCGAAAAACGTGAGAAAGAAACCCCAAACAACTTTTTGAAGACTGTTGGCTGTAAAAAGTTCCTAGACCTGTCACAATTCCTACACGGAGAGACGAAACTACCCAAAAGTGAGTTCTATCCACCCAACTTCGGGGTTGCGTGCGTCAAGCCAATTTTGAGTTGATGGAATCGATGTTTTTGTTGGGTTGTTCCCGCTTGCTTCCATGTGAAAAAAATACCTAATTTTAAGTTTTTTCCACTCAACCGAAATTTTGACTAGGTTGTATTCACTCAAATTTGAGTACTGTGCTAGAAACTCAGTTTTGGCTTGACGCACGGAACTGCAAAAGTTGGGCTGTTTCTCTCTTCACTCTCTGACAACAACAGAAAGAGCGCATGAAAAGGGAGATGAAAAAGAACTCAAATTTGAGTTTAAAAGTACCTAATTTTGAGTTTTTCAGTTTCTCCGTGTACAGTGCGAGAAATAAGTATAAAGACAGAGCCGATTTTCATACAAAATAATCGTGTTTGAGGATCAAAACCTCTGTTTCTGGCAATTCGATTTTGAATAAATTTTGGCTGCAATCTTAAAATAGCTAGAATTTTAGCTAGTAGGTATTATAAATCATCATCCATGCAAATGTTTACATATACTTTTCAGATTTAAATAAGTATAAAGACATTTTTGTATAGAAATAGTGTCTTTATATTTATTTGAATCTGAAAAGTCAATGTAAACATTTGCATGGATGATGATTTATGGTACTAGCTAAAATCTTTGTTATTTTAAGGTTGCAATTTTATCACAATCGTATCGCCAGAAACAGAGATTTTGATCCTCAAACATGGTAATTTTGTATGAAAATCAACCTTTTCAAACCTTTTCAAATCCAACCGACTTGGAGCTATTGCTTGGGAATATAATCTACTAAGCCCCGGCGGTTCCTCCGTGTTTATCGATCGAAAAAAAACCTTAGAAAACACTGAAAGAAAAATTACAGTTCTTTCAATATTTTCCGAAGACGAATCCTGAAACTCTCATATAGTGGAACTCAATTATAGTGTAAATACTGAAAATACTGGAGTCAATTTTTGTGAATCTTTGAGAGGACACAAGTTCGACACAAGTTCTTCAGAAAATTCTAACAGTTTTTCTGAAGAAGTGTCTGATGTCTGTAAATAACAATATTTGATTGATTTTCTAAATATTGTTTGTACCTATCGGAACTTCATGCCGATAAATTTCTAGATTTTTTGTTTATGCAAAAGAGTTCTTGCGAAATTTAGAAGAACTAATGCATTGCAATGGTAGACTTCCATGAAGAATTATTGACAGTAATTCGTGGATTTATTCCTCAAGTAAACAGGTTCTATTCACTTGGCGAAATATAGCGACAATCTGTAAAAATAACTAATTGGGTACTGAAGGAGTTGTTTGAAAGTCCTGATAATAAATTCCCGATTGAAACGCCGAAGAGAACGCTTTGGTATCCTGTAATAGTTTCTAGCGTGTACTTCGTAAATGGTGTTGTAATGGGATATTTGGTAATTGTTCCTCCATTGGTTTTCGGCGAGATTGGATAAAATTATGGAATTCCTAGTAAAATCATTGTAGTTGAAACGGAATTTGTAAAGGGACAATTGTAAATTTTACAAAATAAATTCGTACGATAATGTAAATTATACCTCACTGATTTTGTATGTTCGTATTTTATCTACAGGGGATACTCAAAATAACTGGGACAGGTAAAATTTTCACTTTTCAAAAAATGTTCAACTCGCTGTAACTTTTCGAAAAGGGCATCAAATCTTCTCAAATTTTTACTGTAAGTTCATCAACTAGTTCGTGTCTACACGAAGTTATAAAGGTTCTAGAAAAAGGTATAACTATCCGATAGCCAACTTTGAGCTGTTATATCTCCGGATTCAATGAACCGAATGCAATGAAATTTTGATCATTTATGACTTATATAATGAGCTATCAAAAACTTTTGACTACACTTAAAATTCTTTACACGAAAGAAAATTATAACGAATAGATTATTTTTATGATATAACACTAATTTATCCAAAACTTCACCATCGTTTCAAAATTCGAGATAGTAATTATAGTTCATTTAAATTCCCTCTAATGGACTTGAATATATTTATGTTTCGAAGGAAAGCTACCAAATAGCCGGCATTTAATTGAAAAAGTAATGGAATGCACATGAAAAATAGATAAGTTTACTAAAAAATCATACAATAAATGAAATCGCTATAACTTTTTTCTTATTAATAATTTCAAATTAAGTCAACTGTTTTTCAAAGTTCATTATATTAGTCGTAAATGATCAAAATTTCATTGCATTCGGTTCATTGAATCCGGAGATACAACAGCTCAAAGTTGGCTATCGGATGATTATACCTTTCTCTAGAATCTTTATAACTTTGTATAGAATGACCCGATCTTTTCCAAATTTTGTCCACTGATACCCAACTAGTTGATAAACTTACAGTAAAAATTTGAGAATATTTGATGCCCTTTTCGAAAAGTTACAGCGAGTTGAACATTTTTTGAAAAGTGAAAATTTTACCTGTCCAAGTTATTTTGAGTATCCCCTGTATATTAACCTTCAAAGCCCCAGGACAAACATTTAATATTTAATCGGCTGATACTCAGGAACTATTTAATATAAAAATAAGCGCTTTTCACTATGATGAATAGAAAGAAAAGTTGTACTTCATGCAAGGGTAGTTGTCAAACCGAAAGTCCATGCTTAAACCTGATTTTGCCCAGGAAATAAGTGTTCCCTGATGTAATGTTTTGACGATATGTTCTACAACTGCCTTGTGGTTACTTTTTCAATAAATAGCTGTTTATTTTTGGTAGATCAATTAAATTGGAATCTTATTCTGTCCTTTCATTACTAAGCGAAACGTGTTTTTACAAATTGGAAAAAAATAGTAAAAAGTAAATTGGGACAGAAACCTAAACTCCTAAAAGTATGCAATGGTCTTGTTATAATAATTATTCGTAATAATAATAATTCGTTGACTAAAAGTACGACTTGTGTTTGAATTCAAGGTAAAATAGTCACATGAGTGATACTCTTAAAAGAAGGGCTCTGGTGTACCTAATACGTTTTTCATAGACACTTAACTTCTAAATTCATCTTTTTAGGCAGAAAATGCTCGCAAAATTGGGTCTTAGGGAACAGAGTTCCGTGAGTCCCACCGGAACTACACATCTGGGAACAAGTTCGAGATGCAACTCATGCTAGAAATCAACCACATACTGTGTTCTTGCGTAGGCCTACCATTTCAAGTTGTGAAAGAATTCAAAATTAATATAAAATGCCCGATTCATGGACGAGTCGCCATAACATTGCGGGAACACTTATTTCTGGTGCAAAATCAGGTTCAAGCATGGACTTGCGGTATGACAACTACCCTTACAAGAAGTACAACTTTTCCTATCAATCATAGTGAAAACTGCTTATTTCTATATTTTACAGTTCCTGAGTATCAGCCGATAAAAATTAAAAAGTTTCTCCTGGTACTTTAAGGGTTAACGATACAATTAATGTTACCAGATGTACATTCTCAATCGCTTTCCCATGTGAAACTCACCTTCTGTGCCTTGGCCAGGATGATCCATAGCTTGCGCCAGGTGGAGAACTTGTTCTGCTCGCTGAACAGATACTGCATCTCCTTGCTGGCATAGCGAGTGCTCAGCGGTGATCGGTATCCGCAGAATTCCGGATTGAATTCGCTCATTTTTTTTTCTGTCTAGGGTGTTTCACGAATGGCGATCGAAATTTCCAAATGCTCGTTCTGTGCGATCGGGTTGCTGACTGAAATTGGAAAAGCAGTAGGGAACGAATCGATCGTCCGGTTAATCAATTCCGCGCTGGATGTTTACTACCGAGATCTATAACATTGCTGAGTTGTTATGGTGATAAGCTGCCGGGGGGATGAAATGGGAGCCTTGGAAATAAATAGAAAATTCACTCACCCTTCGAGATAAGAAGTCGGTCTTGTTGACGATGACGACGAGAAAGCTTGGTGTAGTTAATTTTGCGATATTTAACACAAAACAAAAACTGCTACAAGCGTAATTTTACAAAACAAATGTAAAATAAAACTCTTAAACGATTGTGCCTTAGCGAGGTAATAGAGATTGACAGTTGGAATAATACAGAAATGAACCGGCTACAAGAGCTAATAACAACCTTGAAGAAGGCCTAATTAGAGATTACGACACGATCGTGTTAATATATTTCAATTATATTGTATTATATTCTAGAAGAGAACAATTTGTTTATTATTTTGTCTTAGTTTTGAAACTGTTGCGTAATGTGTAGCATCATTCATGGGATGACCCACGACCACGTGCAGTGGGATACAGTCGTATACAGTCATGCGATTTACTCTGTATTGAATGTGGTGGTGCCTCATACTAAATAAAGTGTTTTATACATGCAAACCACTGTCGCTATGTCGACGTTGAACTGGCAAGCAACCTTTTCAAATCTAGTTTATTTTGTACGCAAGCAAGTGTACAAGGTACTGTGCAATATATACATAGGGGTGATCAGATAGTTGTTCACTATTGAAGCAACGGTTGAATTTCCTATTACCCATACGCCAAGACATTGGACGTAAAATCAATGGTAGAATGTAGGAATTATTTAGGCATTACAGGTACTCTTCGATATGATGGTAAATTATGTTTCTTCTTAGACGTTACATCGAAGCAGAAAAAACAATTATGCTAGTGCTGATGAATTTACTGCAACAAAACATTGATTTGAGTGATTCCATAGCTTATCTAGGGGATATTAATGTCTCAATAATGCAATAATTCAGACAAAATGCCACCAATTTCTACAATAAAGCTTTAACATGCACTTCTTCAGACTTTACAATTAAGAACAAAAAACCATCAGAACTGTGTTTGATATCCATCACATTTTTTTTAAATTTTTCTCATTCTATTCATGATTAGTAATTCATTTATTTTTTATTCTATTCAAAACATCCTTCAATTATTTTCTAGAAATCTCACCTGCAATTTCTTATAGTTTCCATCAATAATGCTGCAGAAAATTCATTCGGGAATTTTGTTGGAAGCATAAAAACGTACTCTATAGAATCAGCGCACAAAACAGCAAAATCATTATCCAGAGATATTCTGAGGAAAATCCAAAAGAGTTCCTTCGGAGTACCTCGTACAGATGTATTAGGAAAGTCCCAATTGATGTTTCATAATTCCATTACTTTATTATCTACTTAGAAGCTCGCTTAGAAGTCATAACAGAAATTCCCCAAGCTCAGTTAGCATTGCTGGATTTGCGCTCCCAAGAAAGAGAGCCAGAATTTTTAGCAATCATTGAAAAAATTAAATAGGCCTAAAAATTACGCTGGGTACTTATGCGTTTCTCCTAAAGTCGCAGATAAACATTCCCAGCAAATTACTACGGAAATTTCTAGAAATGTCTAAGGTGGAGTGGGGCAAAATGAGCACCATTAGGATCATCTAGTGTATACTGAAAGTGAACGAAAATTTTCACATTGTCTCTCAGAAGGGGATTTTTTTTTTATTACCGTACGGGTCATTAAAAAACTTTGTTTCTACGATGCTTCGTTCTTGAGTTATGATTTTTCAAAGAAAAGGCTTTTATGTCACATTTGGACATTTTTCAACAAAATTGGCCATAACTCAAAAACGAAAAAAAAGTGCATTCCAAAAATTTCAGCGATTAAAGCTTATGAAATAACCTTCTCAAAAATATTTTTTCGAAAATTTTCCACGAGTTCGGGCATAGTTTTTCCGGCTTTTCTTTACGAATTTTTTCAACTGTGTAAAATTTTGTGGGAAACTTTTTCCATTTCATTTTTTTTTTATTTCTGAGAAAATTTACTTTGATTTTCTAAAAAAAACTTTGTTTCTACGATGCTTCGTTCTTGAGTTATGATTTTTCAAAGTAAGTAGTGTCAGGGGAAAACAAAAAATTTCCACCTGAGTTTTCCGAGCAAATAGGCGACCCTGAATTTTCTTCATCATGACCATGACCATGAGCTCGAATATACTGTGGGGCAAGACGAGCACTTTACTTAAATCTTTAGATGTTACCTGTAAATTGGTCATACAGTGCTTGATAATAAATAAATAAACTTTAGTAATTTTGTGTTTCTCCAATGCTTTAGTTGCTTACATTTAGAACCAAGTACATGTAGATGAGGAAAGGGACCGTCCATTAATGACGTAGCATTTTAGGGGGGAGTGGGGAGCTTCTGATTTTGCTACGAGCCATTCTTTAGGTATGGGTAACAGCCTACAGGGGCGTGTCAAAAATCGGTCAAAAATTCTATGTCTTTTATGGATGCTCCCAAACCTATTTTTCACCATTATTGAGTAGATTACAATAATTTCAAAATGCTTCATATACTACCATCAGAAGTGCTCAACTTCCCCCATTATAGGCTTATTTTTTGGAAACGTACCATCACTTCGACATCTGGTGACAGGTATGAGAATTCTATGAAAAGAGTGACTCCGCCAAAAATGCCAAACTAAAATGAGTTGCATTATGAAAAAAAAAGATGCATAATGTTGATCAAATTATTATTAGAATTTTAAATTATCCTTTGCCAAAATTTCGTAGAGATTATATGACAAATGTAATAAAATTCGTAAGGTGGGCCAAAATACCTGCCCGGGCCAAAATACGTCCACTATCCTATTGTGATTGCTATTTTCGTTCATAATGGCCTACTTTTCTTCACTAAATTAATTAGTTGCATTACAGCTCGTAATCGTTTGCGGAGCCAGCGATTCCTTTTTTTTTCACTCACTCTCTTAAACATATGTACAACATACAAAAAGCGGAATAAAAGAGGATGCAAGTTGCCTCCTCTTCTATCTTTCTCTCTCTTGTGTATGTTTAGGAGATTCAGATTGAGTAAGGAAAAAGAAAATGCTGGCTCCGCCAATGCTACTCATTTCGGATGCATTATAAATCATAATCCAATTATTTGAATGACTACCTCAGTTTTCACGAAATGCCTTGGAATATTGTAACAGTTATACTGCCCCCACTCACATAACAGTTCCATTTGACTTTTCATCACTTTTGAGTTAACGTTTTGAATAGTCATCATTTTCGATGTTGGAAACAATAATAAAAATTACGATTTTTTACGTCAATGTGTGAAAAAAAAAAATACCAAGTCATAAGCGTCCCGTAAACTTGGGAGTAGTTGATCAGTGGGGTGAATATGATCAATCAATTACCCTCGAATATGGACTTTCAAGGAAGTTAATATAATTGTTGCTACCTTGAAAGTCTATATCCATGGATAATTGAGTGATCAGGTTCACCCCACTGATCAACTACACCCCAAATTACGGTCCCATATCAAAGATACCCGCATAACAGTCCAATCATGGATTTTTGTGTCACGTAACACAAAACTGAACAACTTTGTAGTGATTGTCATATTTTTTACAGTCATATATTCATGTGCAAAGCAATCTGTGAAAGTTTCGAGATGATCGAAATATTTTTCAAATTTTGGAGGTTTTTTAAAAGTTTTATATGGAAACAAGTTTTCAAACTTCAAATGCCGTTTTCTCAATTCCTACTTTTTTCAAATGGGACTGTTATGCGAGTGGGGGCAGTATAGCACACAATGAAACACGTGGGCGCTCTATCCACTAGGAAACCTGCACTGAAATAAATTTTGTTGTAGAAACTACTGATTCCGGTTAGTAATTTAACTGTGGAATCGGTAGTTTCCACAACAAAATTTATTTCAGTGTGATGATAATATGGGCACAGAGAAACAGACGTCACACTATGATCACCTTTTTAACGGTTGATTTAAATATTTATTAGTTGGGCAATTGACCACTCGCTGCGCTGGCATAGTTTTTGCTCCTGTTTGAGGTTTGCTCACTATCGCCACCTAGTGGTAGCTCGGCCAAAAACAGTACGTTTTTTTATTCTTAATCACTTAACCTAATTTACAGCTCTTGTCCACTAGGGCACTACTCGAACGATTTCAATTGGCAGCTGCATCTACAGTATTGTACAGCGCCTAGATGTGTTCTATTATACTTTATCAAACTGGTTGCCTTTCTGCTGCTTTCACTTTTCTACTCTATACATGGTAGAATGATGAGCACAAGGATGATGGATGGCCGTTGTTCCTTTCCAGTCCGATTGGGGGTCCATTATGAGTAGCAGTTCGCCAATATCCAGGGATCCGGGTCCGTTTGAGCCATGGGGCTCAGAAGAGGGCAGTGCTTGAAATTGAGTGAATATGAATGGTACGATCAGTCATCAGCGCCAACCATCACTACGAACGAACACGCACAGGGAGCAAAGCGAAACCGAACCAACCGTGACCACTATTCCTCATCGGTCGGTTGGCTGGTGAAGCATACTGATTGGAAACCATTATTTCTCGCTTGCTGCCACGCTTGCTGCCACGCGGACAATTCGATTAACGGCTTAGTTGGGAATAATGTATTTTCCGGAACTGAAAGCACATTTTATTCGGGATGGCTGGCGCGTCGAAAAGGGTAGGAGTGTCCGTTTGTTATAACTGACAAAATAAACAATCGGACCCACTTTTTTCTATGATGCTTACATTTTGTGGATTATTACTTTTTGGTTTTGGAAGGTATGCGATTCTCTTTGAGCCTTAAAATTATTTTGCATCTGAATAGCACCCATTACTTAAAAAAATATTTCCATGCTTAATGGCTTGCAGTCAAAAAAGCCCAAAATCGCATATTTTGCCCTTTAAATTGAGGTATAGCTCAACACTGTGACGTGTTAGAGCAAATCTGAGTCCGGATTCGGATTCAGCGGCCTAAAATCTGTCAGAGACAAATATGTTTGCTCTTGAGACAGACCAAAAGTTAATTTTTGTTACGCTGTGTTTTCTGCAGTTTAGTAACACAAATTTGTTCAGACTTACATTTGGTGTCAGTTAAACTTTCTTTATTTATCCACCTAAATTAGAGAAAAATTAAACTGCGTCCAATAAGCTATGCTTTTGTGGCGTAACCAGAGATTGAGAACATTTATCATTATAGCTTGGTGATCATGTGGAAAAGACGGAGATTGCAGTGTGAATAAAACGCTTTATGTTAAAATTCACATAAACGAAAAACTTAATATATCTTTATTCTCATCATTCTTTAGCACATTATTGCAAGACAGAGCTGAATCAATTTGATTACATTCCATTTTAATCGTTCTTAACTATGCTTTGTTGAGTAAAAGTATTAGTATTTACTAGATAATTGCATAATTTTGAGTGGATTTTCTTACATTAGGATAAAAGCACTACCCGAGCAGGAGAAAATAGCTGAAGAATAACTAACTCAGGTATGGAAAACCGAATACCTACAACCTGGGGCCTGTAGCATAATGAAAATTTTACTAATAATATTAGTCTTGTAGCTTGTAACTTATAATTTTCTGTTGCATAAAAATACTACAAGTACAAGTTACAAGTCCAATACTACAAGTCGGTTGGACTAATATTATTAGTAGAATTTACAAGTGTATGTTGCATAAACAAACTACAAGTATAAAATATTAGCTATGACTTGTACTTTTGATTACAAGTCTCAAAGGTCTTGTAAAATAATTTACAAGTTGGATTTAACGTATTGCAGAAGTCATATTTAGTTTTGAATATATCGATTTACCATTTTGATGAACTCAAAAGATATTATTTATCTAACATGTCAACCTTAATTCCAGTTTTCGACGATTAAATTTGGCAGTATGTATTCGAAACTCATTGAACAGAAAATTGCGTTGATGTACACTTTGTATCCAAAATATAATTTCTGCTGAGTCTCTCAAGTTCTCCAAAGTTTCTACAATACCCATCTTTGATTGGAGGTTCTTGGTAAAGTTATATGTTATGGTCACTGCATAAGCACAGGTAAAGTTGTAGATGCGAAATAAATTTGAATCAATTGCTTGTATTGCGCATCATTATGCTAATCAAGAGCTACAATATAGGGTATGTGTGCCATCAGTAATCTCACGCTCCCATATTCATCCTATTCGAAAACAAGCGATTACTGCACCGATTGATTCCGTTCTTTGTGTTTACATGGGTGCTTCTAACAAAAAATACAAAAATAAGAAACAAAACAAACAGCGCTCCAATCCCTTGTTTTTCGTAGGATGAAAATGGGAGCCACATGCTTGATAAGGGAACCAATACCCTACATACACTAACTCGAATCAAGTTGCGACATATAAAAGTAAATAAAAGCTCAATTTTTGCATCCCAGATCACTTCGGATTTTAACAAGAAGCATAATACATGTTGCTAAATCTTTATACATTGTTTTTCAACCAGTACTTTTAAATCTTTGGGACATTTGACTAAACATCTAGGTACTTGCAGTGCCATACTTTGTAAAAAAAATATTTCGTCAGAGCGGCCGAAAATTATCCAAACAGCACATGCTTTTCTTCATCTATCGTATAAAGAATGCAAAACTTCGGAATAAATGAAGTTATTTCCGGATGTTACGCGGAAAATGCAGAATATAAACAAACATCAACTGCCATTTCAAATTAATAGTGAACTGTCGGATGAATTTTGACAGATAAATGAACCAAAACAACTTGTATTTTCATGATCACTAATATTACAAGTGCTAATAATATTAGTGGAAAATTGAGCCTTTATGCAACACAAATTATTAGCACTTGTAATATTAGTACTTGTAACTGGTAACTTGTACTTAATATTATTAGCCCGATTATGCTACAGGGCCCTGAATGAGGTATTAAGTAGCCATGCATAAGAGGTAAAATACCTAAAATAATAACTGGTCTGTATTCAGTGCATAACGCGTGAATAATGATATCAGGTATGGCAATACCTAAATAATAATCGGCCATATTTCAATACAAATAGCGATTTTTCCATAATTCAATAATACCTCAAGCAGTCCTCAACACCAAACCAATAACTCGTTGAGGTATTGTATCAATAGCTACAAAATAACAAAATAAGTTATTTTCAATACCTGGACAACCGACCAATACCTTGTCTTGGTATGATACCTGACTTTGGTGTGCTCTAGTTATGTGACAGTTATTCATTCCTGCTCAGCAGGCTTGATAATCCTCCTCGAAATCAAAAGAGTTTTGCAACATGCTCTAGAGCGGTGTTTTGCTTTTGCCTCGTCACGAGGGAGCGAACGAACCCCAAACAGAGAGGCAATAAAAACTGAGCGAGGAAGAGGGGAACGAAAAAAGAGCCGATGATTATTTCGGGTTTTTGAGTGTGATTTTCACCTCGAGAGTCTTTCTTTGTATGGGAGTGGAACTCGCGAGAGCTTTTTGAGTGTGAGTGGACGTGAGAAACACAAGCAATTATGAGAAACATAAGCAATTATGAGTGTTGGACGAACTCCTCGCTGCGCGGCAAGCTCGCGCTCGGTGCTTTTGAGGATTTGCGTTGTGATTTTTGAGTTTTATTTTCACTCCTCAGAAAATCGCCAAAATCGCTTCCTCATTTTCTCGCGAGGGAGTTTCTGTCAAGCCTGCTGCTCGGGTAGGCTTCGCCACTGCTCTAATCCTCGTCCCCTCCATACAAATTCCATTTTTTTTATGTATGAAAGATTAGAAAATATTAGAACAAAGTTTTAGGGGGGGTGCGAAGTCTAGTGTTTTACCATATACCTATTTTTTACGTTGTTAGATGTTACTTACTCCAAAAATGTGTATTTTGAAAAACCGGGAAAAGCCGGGAATTCAAAAACGAAAATTGAGTGGCCACCCTGCAAGTCTGTACCAACACCCTAATCCCACACCTAAATACCATTTTCCTATCCCATGGCGTTTATGTGGTCAGCAAAGACTATTCAGCCATTACTCCTCCTTATCATCGGCTTTGGACAGATTTGCGCTCTCATTGCCCCACCAAATGCTGCAAAATGAAAATGAAATATTCATAAAAGTTTCTTCTAGCTATTATAGTAAGCATTCTAACGAAGCAAATAATACCAACTTTGTTTATGTTTCTTGTATAAGTTAAAAAATTGAGCTTTGTAAACTAGATGATTAAAATTTGAAGTTGCACAAAGAGGTCAAAAAATTAGGCATAATAGAAAAAAAACAAATCTCACAAATAAAATATTAAGTTTCCAAACACAATGAAAGTTACTGTTTCGTTAAGAAAAGATATTCTTAAGCATTTCTTGGACAACTTGTTGAGAAAGTTAATATGATAAAAAGTTAGATAAATGTTGATATTTTGTGATAAAAATGTTCAAATCATTAAAAAACACCTTTGTACAAATGCAAACTTGGAGAATGAAGTTAATTATTGGAGAACTCGACTGTTCATCATAATATGACAATCGAAAGGAAATACAAAAATGTGCTTCACTATATACTTTATTCTGTAAGAAGTTGATAGAAATCATCAGAACAGTTCATTTTATTTAATACTTAACCAAAATGTATTTATAATTTCTGAAACAAATTATAATCAGACCTTAGTTATCACATTTAGTTGTTAATGATACGTGATTAACAGACGTGTGATGAAGATATACAAGCAAATGATTGCATTCGACGAATTCGTTTATATTGACAATGTTGTTACTTCTTTACAATAACGGCTGATAATGCTCAACTTTAGTGCATAATTCAAACATTTACGCAAGCAACAAAAATGTAAAATGTCGTCACAAAAAAATAATGCATTTCTTTCTTGACGTCCAAGAAAAAAAACTCCTTCCGCTTTCGGTGCAGCGAAAATTCACCAAAACAAAGCCGGCTGTTCCGTTCGCTTCGCGCAGATCGGGAGAATGTGGGCAAAAATAGACACGGTTTGGCTAAAGGTCAGGTGCAAGCGCTATTTACACACATGATTGGCGTTTTTTTTTTGTTTTGTATATTTCTTTTCCGATCATGTTCACGTTCAAGTTAATAAATATGTGCGGCTCCGGTCCGGTCCGGACAGTTCGATCGTCATAGATGGTGCGGTGATCGATTATTACAGATAGGTACATATGGCGCTCTCGGTGATCGATTGGCTATAATTTCGATTAATTGTAGTGCACGTGTCGGCACTTATAATGCCTACGTATGCATACATGTTAAACTTCACACGTTTATTGGGGTCTCCTATGGTCAATCTTTGATGGGAATGCAGATCAAGCCGATCAAATGAGTCATGGAGGCACGTTTCTGTATCATTCTTCTGTTTTGCTTTTTTAAATGAAGAAAGAATACTCCTGCTGTTCGGCATCATTCATTTTGTACGATTATTCAATTATACTTTATTATGTTTATTACACTAATTCCTTAATGTGGGAATGACCATGGCGAATGACGTACTGACTATTGTATGACGAGCTTCTTGTACATCGATTCGTCGAACTGAAATTCTATGAAAAATTATTAGACGGCATATGAACTGATTAATAATTTTCTGATTATAATAAGTTTGCTTTTATCAATCAGTCGATTGATTAAAAGAACTTCGCCTCATAGAGATTTGAACGTATTTAAAGATTAGCGCAGAAATAAGAACCACATTGAACTCGGACCAAACTTGTGATCACAGCACAAATGGTCGGTCCTGTAACGACTTTTCAAATCCTCTAAGCAGAATATCCTTTTAGAATGTAGTTCTGTACCTTTTAATGCCGTCCTTTGAAGCTTATCCTTTGACAAATAGGGGTAGACGGGGCAGTATGGACACCCTCTATATTTTGCGAACTCTTTTGCACTTTTAATGAAGGGAGCATATACTCCGTTTATCTACAACGTAGTTTCAAGAAATAAACATTCGAATTCAAATTACACCTATTTTACACGAAAAAGTCACGCCCTCCGGTTTTTGTTCATGGGAATTATAATTTTCACATCATCTACCTAAAACAAGATTTAATGAGTTATCAATTGCTGTTCGATTAAAAACTGATATCTATAGAATACATTTAATCAGTTTTGCAGAATTTACAGGTTTAACTTGTTTGTGTTTTAAGTCGAAAATTTTGTTTAAAAATACCTCCGCCTGTCGGGGCAGATTGAAAACTCATCTATGTGAGAGTAACGTCAAGGGAAAAATATATCTTAAATTACAAACAAACAAAATTCTTCGACTTCAGTATAATTTCTATTAAAAGTTCACTGTAGTAGACATAATGTGAAACAAATTGGTCAGAAAAGCAGCGGAAAAATGTTCAAAACACAAAACAAAAACACAGCTTTATCCAAAACACTCTGAATTTATATTGACTGAAGAAAAATGAACTAGTTTGGCGTATTTACCCTAAGTAGTTGTTTTACAATAAAATAACTGTATAGGTTTTTAAAATGAACGACATTCGTAAAAGTCTTATAGTGTCCATACTGCCCCGTATGCTTGAAAACGGTCATGGAATATTAACATTTTTCGAAACGTTTTTTGATGTGAATAAACATAGACTTCAAAAGGGTACATGTATCAAAAAACTAAACTTTTATCACATCTTGCCAGGTGAAGTTGGCAAAAACCTTAGGCTTAGAGTGACCATACTGCCACGTCTCCCCCTACGCGTATTTCGACTACCTCTTGTAGTCTTCCTCAGTGTCAATTATCCACTCGTGGATAATTTCTTCTTCTTCTTGGTGTGACGTCCTAAATGGGACAAATCCGTAGGAGTTCATGGAGGAATTCCCGAAGGCACTCATGGACAAATTCCTGGGGAAAAATTCTCAGTGGAATTTCCGGAGAAAATCTTAGAGAAAAAGTCCGGAGGAATTCTTGGAAAAATTCCCTGAAGAATTCCTGCAGAAATTGCCGAAGGAATTCCTGAAGGAGTTTCTGATGCGAGTCCTAGATGAAATCCTGGGGAAATTTCCGGAGGAATGCTCGGAAGAGTTCCTGTAGGATTTCCTAGAAGGTTTCCCGGAGGAACTTCTGGAGGAACTCCTGGAAAAGTTCCCGGAAGAGTTCCTGTAGAAATTCACGTAAAAAAAAACGGAGCAAAAAAAGCAAAATTGCAGGGCAATAAAATTTGTCTGCAGGGGGTCAAAGGCGGTGTTAAAATATTGCCTCTTGTACCACCGTACTCGACCGTCTACTATCCTACCAAATGGCTCTTAGCTTGCTGAATAACTATGCTGAAAACGGAATACTTCTTGTTCATTAGGGTGTTCATACAAATATTTTCTTAATACTAGACGGAACCTATCGAATAATATAAGAACCAAGGACACCAGATACTTCTTACTTCCTCTTAACTTTCGGAACAATTTTCTGGACGTTTTCCGATTTTTGAGAGAAAATTGTTTGAATGTTTTGATTGCTGGTGTCACCTAGCGTCGCCTTTGCCGGATAGATCTCAACCTGCCGAACAATTTCACAGGAAACGCCATGCTTTTAGCTTATTACAGTAACGAGATACAAGTGTTCAAATATTATACACAAGGTGCCACCTAGCGAATAAATCGCGATTAAAAGACTCAACTATCAGACAGTTTTTAGCTTGCTGAAGAACTTTGACGGTATCATTCTATCTTATCAGGATTCTGAGATATAGAAGTTTGACAATTTTTTACCCTGGCGCCACCTAGCGGACGATTCTTGAACCAAAGACGTCATTGCCAGATAGCTCTTAGCCTGCTGAACAACTTTGCTGAAAACGGCATGCTTGTACCTCATTAGGGTATCGAGATATACGTGGTTGAATTATTTAGACACAACGCGCCACCTAGCGGATAAATCCCGAACCAAAGACTTTACTATCAGATAGTTCTGAGCTTGCTGAAGGATTTTTCCGAAGACATCAGGTTTCAAAGATATGAGAGTTTGAACATTTTTGACACTGGCCCCGCCTAGCGGCCGAATCGCGAACCAAAGTCGCCGTTACAATTTAGTTCTTAACCTACTGAACAAATTCGCCGAAGACACTATACTTCTACCTCACCGGGTTCTTGAGATATACGTTGCGCAAAGTATGTGGCCAATTTTGGTACCCCAAGACAATCCGGAATAAGTCCGGAACCATGTGGACCAGGCACCCATGTCCCCGGTATCGTCAACTAGAAGAGTTTTTCAGGAAGTTGTGAAAACTTCATCAAAATCCATCGAAAAACAAAAAAATTATGACCATTTTTGTGCTTTTCTGAAGGTCGAAAATGTACGTTGGCTGGATGAAGGCTGGATGAAGGTTCAATTTTCTATGCTTGACAAGATTTTGATGACAAACATGAGATGAGAGTGTTCCTGAGTAGACCTACCATCCTCACTACCACTACCTAGGCCTTTACGAAGGTCGTACCTTGTGTATCATACCCGTGAACAGCGAAGCTGTCAACGATGGGAATGGGAAAACAACGTAAAAACAATAGATCTAAAACTACATGCTAATTGTAACGTGGCTTTGCTTAATTCTAGTTTTTCTTCTAAAACACATTAAAATATAAGTTTCGTCATTTATTGAATTTCTAAAACTGTAAGTACACAACATAAAACATAAATGAATTAATACTAATTAAAATTGTAAAACAGATATACAAAATTGATTGCGGACAGACAGACAACATTGAATTCACAGGCTAAAAAACGGACTATAAACGTAAGTTATAAATAATTAACTATAAGAGTTTGTGGATTAACCAACGCAATAAAATTTACAGCTTAAAGCATTATCCCAGAAAACTCGGGTGTGCTAGAAAGACGTCCGAAAATTCCCGCTGTCTCATCGTCCGTAACAAACTTTAAGGTTTATAACCTCACAAGTGAGTTATAGCCTGCTGGAATGCCAGGACCAAATAAGGCCACGGATAGACGGTCAAGCGTCATTCGGCAGCTGACCGAAGAGGAAAGTTCAGCAGCGGGTTGCTGTCCCTTATGCGATCGCCCCGATGTGGCCGATAAGTGGATGGTGCAGTGCGAATTATGCGAGAGATGGTTTCACTTCTCATGTGCTAAGGTGAACGAAAGTGTGAAGGACCGAAGCTTTGCCTGCACCGCATGCGCACTTCCCCCAGGTCCGGAATCCGTAAGGACGGGGATATCCAGTACCAGTTCAGCAAGGAGACGATTGGAGCTTCTACGACTGGAGGAGGAAAGGGACATCCAAGAAAGGATCCTGAGGGAACACGCGGAAGAAGAAGCGGCTCTGCAGAAGAAGGCGCAGGAGGAAGAGAAGGAGCGAAGGAAGAGGATTATGAAGGAGAAACTGGAGATAGCGAGACGTTACATCGGAAAGAAGTACGAAGTACTACAGGAAGAGGAGCGGTCAAACGATGACAGGAGCCGAAGAAGCAACATAAGCACGCGGAACAAACTCGACAATGTTCAGAAATGGGTTGAGGATCACGATTTAGCCATGGCTACTGGATCCGGGACAAATCAAATCCCCACCAGTTCCACGCCAATCACTGAAGCTGGCCCCAAAGAAACATCTGTCGAAATCTCTGGTGATAGTGTACTGGCGACTACATCTGCGCAGACTGGAGTTCCCGTTACGCCTTTGACAGTCAACCGACCGTACGATTCTAACGACATCGCATCGTGGGGTATACTGGTTCCCCGTTCCGGTCAAAATACAGCGAATCCAATAGCAACCCAAAATCCACTTCCACAACCAACTTCCAGTATCCCAGCTTTTCTGGCAGCAGCTGAAATCTCGCCGCCTACGTCAGCGCAGCATGCTGGACCGTCGACACTCTCCATGAACATTTCTCCACCCCACGAAAGATCCAGGGCGGATCTAGAACGAGACCTGCTCGAGCTACAGCAGCAGCTAGCAAACCTGAAGCGGACGTCGTCTGGTCAGCATCATCCAGACCCATGTCCGAACAGCATCCCCATACCGACGGCAGGAACTACTAACCTAAGTAACACTTTCGGAGCAGGTACGTTAAACTTGCGTGGATTGTCTCAGGCAGTTCCAGGAGATAGACAGGTACCTATTCCAATAAGTTGTTCAGTAGGATCTCAGGCTTCAGGTTTAGATCAGGGAGGTGCTCTACGTACCTCACAAAACACGGTATTTGGTACTAGTTCTATGCCTCGATGGAATCGGATGGTTTCGTCCAGTGCTCCACAGACAGGGGTTACAGGGGTTCCCAACTACTCTAATAACTATCCCAATCAGAGTGCTCCCTTTGGCCATGTATCGCGACAAGTTGAACCTACTTCATTCAACCGCGACCAGCATACGCTTTTCCCGCTCGGTCCCGCCGTCGCCCATCTGTCACGACAATACGTGTCAAGTGTTCCGAATCCTCTTAATCAATTTCCGAGTTTGGTCTCCTCTTCCTACCCATCCGTCGCGAGTGTACCAAGTGTTCCAAACCCTATCGTTACTCCATCAGTGGCGCGGAGAATTGTCAACGATCATCCAGTCCAAGTGTGCGGACCAAGTTCCCAGCAAATTGCAGCGAGACATGTCGTTCCCAAGGAGCTGCCGGAATTCACAGGTGATCCAATAGACTGGCCGCTGTTCGTAAGCAGCTATAACAACTCCACGCGCATGTGTGGTTACACGGACGACGAGAACCTCATGCGGCTTCAACGGTGTCTCAAGGGAAATGCGAAGGAAGCTGTTCGAGGGCATCTTTTCCATCCGTCTTCGGTACCACAAGTTATGGCGACCTTGGAAACCCTCTTCGGAAGACCGGAACTGATCGTGAAGTGCCTGATGAATAGAGTTCACGAAACACCAGCGCCGAAGGCGGACAAGCTAGAAAGTCTTATCAGCTTCGGGCTTGCCGTGCAGAACCTGTGCAGCCAGCTGCGGTCTATGGGTATGGCTGCCCATTTGTCGAATCCCACTCTGCTGCAAGAGCTAGTGGAGAAGCTTCCGGCCAACATTAAACTGGACTGGGCTATGCACCAAAGACAGATTCCGCTAGTGGATTTAAATGCTTTCGGCACGTATATGACAACGATTGTGTCGGCAGCTAGCAACGTTACATTCTACATTGAACCGCTTCGAAAGCAAGACAAGCTCAAAGGGAAGGATAAGGGTTTCGTGAATGCCCATTCTTCGGAACCAGACCGGAAAGCCAACCGTGACGACCGAAAGGAAGTTGTTAGCCAGAGCACCACCTACCAACCGAAGCCGTGTTTGATGTGTAAAAAGGATGGGCACAAGGTAAGAGACTGCAATAGTTTCAAGAATTTGTCACCACGCAGCAGTTGAACCTGTGTCGTCGCTGCCTGATTCCTCATGGCAAGTGGCCATGCAAAGCCACAGTATGCGGTGAGGGTAATTGTAAGGAACGTCATCACCAGTTACTTCACCCTGGGAAACCTCAAGCACCACAACCCGAAGCGTCAACGTCATCGAAAGATCAGGCAACATCTGTTCCGTCAGCGTCTGTAAACGTTCATCGGCAGCTCCC
Source organism: Aedes albopictus (assembly GCF_035046485.1). Lineage (NCBI taxonomy): Eukaryota > Metazoa > Arthropoda > Insecta > Diptera > Culicidae > Aedes > Aedes albopictus. The sequence continues at coordinate 469,498 of NC_085136.1, read as the reverse complement.
GTGCCCGGTACTTTTCCGTATACTTCCCGTAACACTGCATGGGAGAAAGGCGTCGATTAACACGTTGGCATTCCTCGACGATGGTTCATCGTATACGTTGATGGAGAAGGATTTAGCGGACGAATTAGGCGTGGAAGGTGAAGCAGAACCATTGTGTTTGCAGTGGACCAGCAATATCAAGCGAACTGAATGGGAGTCACAAAACGTCCAACTAGAAATCTCTGCCGCTGGCAAGGATCGAAAGCATTCGCTGGAACATGTGCGGACGGTCGAAGCCTTGAATCTTCCTCCGCAGTCATTGGACTATAAGGAAATGGCAAACAAGTTCGACTATCTCCGAGGACTTCCTGTAAACAGTTATGCAACCGCGGCTCCTCGTATTTTGATCGGTGCCGACAATGCAAAACTACTGCTAACCCTCAAGAAACGGGAAGGAAGGTACAGCGAACCAGTTGCAACGAAAACGAGGCTAGGCTGGACGATCTACGGCAAGGTGGAAGCACTCGACAGCGCACCAGATCACCGGCTTCTCCATATTTGTGCGTCTTCTTGCGACCAGCAGCTTCACAACGCAGTTAAAGATTTCTTTTCGATTGAGAATGTTGGGGTCGCTTTAGTTCCACTCCTAGAAGGCGAAGAAGATCGAAGGACTCGGGAAATACTAGAGGCGACCACAGTGCGAACACCTTCTGGGCGTTTCCAGACAGGTTTGTTATGGAAATTTGATTATATCGAGTTTCCAGAGAATCGATTCATGGCAGAGAAGCGCTTGGTGTGCCTGGAACGGAGCTTGTTGAAGAAACCGGAACTATACGCCAACGTTCGACAACAAATCCTCGATTACCAAACGAAAGGCTACGCTCATAGGCTGACGGAACCAGAATCTAGAAACAGTGATCCAAGAAGAGTCTGGTACTTGCCGTTAGGTGTAGTGCAAAATCCCAACAAACCTGGAAAAGTGCGAGTCGTGTGGGATGCTGCGGCGAAAACCTTCGGCGTATCTCTCAATTCCATGCTGCTGAAAGGTCCGGATCTACTTACGTCGCTGCCAGCCGTGTTATTCCGTTTCCGTCAGAGAGAGGTTGCCATTACCGGCGACATAAAGGAAATGTTCCACCAGATCCTAATTCGACCGGAAGACCGACATGCTCAACGGTTCCTGTGGCGCGACAATCCTGGAGTTCCTGTGCAAGAATTCATCATGGACGTTGCCACCTTTGGGTCGACATGCTCACCGTGCTCCGCCCAGTACGTAAAAAACAAAAATGCTGAAGAGTGGAAGCAAAGATATCCGGAGGCCGCTACAGCTATTGTTGAGAATACATACGTGGACGACTATGCGAACAGCTCAGACACGGTAGAGGAGGCGGTTCGCGTAGCGCTCGAGGTAAAAGAGATCCATGCAAGTGCCGGATTCGAAATACGAAATTGGCTCTCTAATTCCACGGAAGTTCTTCGACGGGTCGGGGAACAAAGATCTCAAGCCACGAAATCCTTTGTTGCGGAAAAAGCTACGAATTCGGAACGAGTCCTAGGAATGGCGTGGGTACCTGAGAGCGACGAGTTTACGTTTGCCCTCAAACTGCGAGCCGACGTTCAACAACTGCTAGCAGAAGAAGTAATTCCATCGAAGCGTCAAGTCCTACAAGTTGTTATGAGCATCTTCGATCCCCTGGGGCTAGTGGCAGCGTTTGTTGTGCAAGGCAAGTGTTTAATACAGGACATATGGAGAGCTGGCGTGGACTGGGACGACTGCATTCCGGAAGCTTTGCTTTGCCACTGGCGGCGCTGGATTGAAGTGCTTCAAAATTTGAACTAAGTAAAGATTCCTCGATGCTATTTTCCTGGATATGATCCGCGTTGTCTCGACAGCCTTGAACTTCATGTGTTCGTCGACGCGAGTGAAGCCGCGTACGCTTGTGCGGGTTATTTCAGGATTGTCGACCGCGGGCAGGTGCGTTGTGCACTCGTGTCCGCCAAAACAAAAGTAGCCCCCCTGAAGCCAATGTCAGTTCCTCGACTAGAACTGCAAGCCGCAGTCATCGGAGCTCGACTGATGAAATCAATTCAGGAGAACCACACGTTACCTATACACCGTCGTGTCATTTGGGGCGATTCCAAAACAGTTCAGTCCTGGATTCGTTCAGACCAGCGAAAGTACAGACAGTTCGTCGCATACAGAGTCAGCGAAATACTGACCATAACAAGCCTGGATGAATGGAGATGGGTCCCCACGCGGCTCAACGTCGCGGACGAGGCTACGAAGTGGAGTAAAGGACCTAGTTTTAAATCAGATTCCCGGTGGTTCATTGGACCCGAATTCCTCTACGATGATGAGTCTGAGTGGCCGAATCAAGAGTTCTCTCCGCCAGATACTCCTGAAGAGATGCGCTCAGTTCACGCCCATCATCATGTGAACTCGGTCCCGCTGGTCAACTATCAACGATTCTCCAAATTCCAAAGGCTGTTACGGACAATAGGATATGTTCTCCGATTCATCGAACGCTGCCGAGGAAGGTCTACCGATCTTTCCGATGAAATCCTTCTTTCCAGGAAGGAATTATTGAAAGCAGAAACCGTACTTTGGAAAGCAGTACAGGCCGAAGAGTATCCTGAGGAAATATCAACGATCCGCAGAAATAAGCAGCTTCCCGCAGAACAAGCTAAGCGATTGTCGAAGAAGAGCCCGCTGCGGAAACTGACGGCATTCCTTGATGACCACGGAGTGCTACGTATCGAAGGAAGAATTGGTGCTGCTGAATTTGTCCCATATGGACCCAAATACCCTGTAATTCTGCCAAAAAAGCACCGTTTCACCGAGTTACTTGTTGAGTACTTCCATCAGCGATACGCGCACGGCTATGGAGAAACTGTAGTCAACGAGCTCCGCCAGACCTATCACATACCTAATTTGAGAACCGTCGTGCGAAAAATTGCAAGGAAATGTTCATGGTGCGCCGTGTATCGAGCTGTCCCTAAAGCACCCCGAATGGCTCCCCTTCCAGCTGCCAGAATTTCTCCGTATGTTCGACCATTCACCTTCACCGGTATCGATTATTGCGGACCATTCTTCATCCGCATGGGTAGGAGCAATGTGAAGAGATGGGTGGTCCTCATTACTTGCTTAACTATTCGAGCCGTACATCTTGAAGTAGCGTGTAGTCTGTCTAGCGAATCCTGCAAATTAGCGATTAGACGGTTCATAGCCCGGAGAGGTGCTCCGCAGGAAATATACAGCGACCAGGGTACAAACTTCGTTGGGGCAAGTAAGGAACTACGGGCAGAAGCATCTGCAGTGAACCGTGCTTTGGCTGGGACATTCACAAATCGTGAAACACAATGGCGTTTCAACCCTCCCGCTGCACCCCACATGGGCGGCGTGTGGGAACGTATGGTGCGTACAGTAAAGACTTCGTTAGAAACGCTATCAACAAGCAGAACGCCAGACGAGGAGACGTTTCGCACGCTTTTGACAGAAGTTGAAGGGATCATCAATTCTCGGCCTTTGACGTTCGTTCCATTGGAAGCCGAAGATGAGGAAGCTCTTACGCCGAATCATTTTTTGATGTTAAGTTCCAGTAGCGTAGTTCAGCCGCCACAAGAACCTGTAGCTGATAGTGGACGAGTCCTAAGGACAAATTGGGGCCAAATACGGAACCTGCTGGACCAGTTCTGGAAGAAATGGATCAAGGGGTACTTGCCAACAATTTGCCGTCGAACGAAATGGTTTGACGATACCAGACCAGTGGAGGTTGGGAACTTGGTAGTCGTCGTTGAAGAAGGCGTTCGCAACAGTTGGATGCGAGGCAAGGTTGTGAAGGTATTCCCTGGTAGAGATGGTAGAGTTCGAGAAGTAGAGGTGCAGACTACGAGGGGAATGTTCCGGCGTCCAGTTACCAAAGTGGCAGTTCTCGATGTCGTAATTGGGAGTATAGCTGAGGAAGACCAGCAGCAATACGGGTCGGGGAATGTTCCTGAGTAGACCTACCATCCTCACTACCACTACCTAGGCCTTTACGAAGGTCGTACCTTGTGTATCATACCCGTGAACAGCGAAGCTGTCAACGATGGGAATGGGAAAACAACGTAAAAACAATAGATCTAAAACTACATGCTAATTGTAACGTGGCTTTGCTTAATTCTAGTTTTTCTTCTAAAACACATTAAAATATAAGTTTCGTCATTTATTGAATTTCTAAAACTGTAAGTACACAACATAGAACATAAATGAATTAATACTAATTAAAATTGTAAAACAGATATACAAAATTGATTGCGGACAGACAGACAACATTGAATTCACAGGCTAAAAAACGGACTATAAACGTAAGTTATAAATAATTAACTATAAGAGTTTGTGGATTAACCAACGCAATAAAATTTACAGCTTAAAGCATTATCCCAGAAAACTCGGGTGTGCTAGAAAGACGTCCGAAAATTCCCGCTGTCTCATCGTCCGTAACAGAGAGAATTACCTAATAGGAAAGTCACATCAGCAAAGCTTTTACATATGCAAATGCAAATTTGATGCTGTTTGAGCAAAACTTTGGGTAACTGCGTTGTTTAAGTTGCAAGAAATGAAGAAAACGACAACACGGTTACCCAAAGTTTTGCTCAACTTATGCAGGGAATCATAATTCCCACGCTTTTAAAACTATTTCATTGCACAAACCGAGAATTGACCTTCTCACCATACAAAAATTCAGTTCAATAATTCAATTCTAGTACTTCACCGAATTGTTCTATTAGGTTCCACAAGGGATTATACAGGGTGTTAGGTTCCTGAGTGCAAACTTTTTAAAGAGTGATAGAGGACCATAAATGGTGAAAAAAATTGTTCTACGCATATGGTCAAATCTCAACCGTTACGTAGTTATTGAACTCCCCATATTTTTGACTATTATTGCCTTAACTGGCTATAACTTTAAAATGGCCAAACTTATCGCAGTTTTGTTTACCCTTATTCGAAAGATTATTGAATTTTCTATCAAATGGCATCTTTGAACCGATTGGTTTAGTTAAATAACTAAGTTTTCTAGAGCAAATAGCTTAAAAGTTGTGTTTTAATTTGTTTTTGTCAATTATCTTTGAAAAATGCGTAATAATTTAAAATTCTTTCTTTGGCAAAGTTGTGGCCCTTGTTCCACTCTACAATTCGTTCTTCAACATCAAACTTCTATCTCTTATCGTTTTCCTGCAATTTCGATTTAAACGTCGCATTTAAGATAATAAATTTGCAATCGTCGTGGTAAGCACTTTTTGCGCACTGTGGCGCACATTTAAATCAAAATTGGAAGAAAACGATAAGAGTTAGAAGTTTGGCGTCAAAGAACGAATTGTAGAGTGGAATAGGGGCTATCAAAGAAAGAATTTTAATTTATTACGCATGTTTCAAAGATAATTGACATAAACAAATTAAAACTCACTATTTTTAGCTATTTTGCTCTAGAAAACTTAGTTATTTAACTAAACCAATCGGTTCAAAGATGCCATTTGATAGAAAATTCAATAATCTTTCGAATAAGGGTAAAAAACTGCGATAAGTTTGGCCATTTTAAAGTTATAGCCAGTTAAGGCAATAATAGTCAAAAACATGGGGAGTTCAATAACTACGTAACGGTTGAGATTCGACCATACGCGTAGAACAATTTTTTTTCACCATTTATGGTCCTCTATCACCCTTTAAAAAGTTTGCACTCAGGAACCTAACACCCTGTATACACTACCCGTCATAAGTACAGACCCACAAAAAGTATTGCAATAATATTGCATCACCCAGACTCGCCTCGATATCTCTAAAACCAAAACAGTTCCAAAAATTCCACCTTCAGATAGGTTGTTGCTTTCCATTTGATTCCTTACCATTCCTTCTCAGGCACTTTTTTCTCTACAACGAATGGTTCAAAGTTTTTCAAGAACATTCATGTCAAAAACATATAGTACGCCCTTCTCAAAAGTTACTCCCAAGAGCAAACGATCTTTTCTCACGTCAAAACACTTATAGGTACTGTTATGCTGAATACGTAAGCAAAGTTTTGTCCGAATCCGAGATCTTAAAGTTTTGTCTTATACCGATTTCGCGCAGAACTGCTCTAAAGCTGCTAATATTAATACTGACTAGAAAATATCACAAGACATTTTGATAATTCCAGTTTGCTTTTCATTAGTGGCTGTGCAAGTACTTGAATAGAAAAAAAATGCTTGACCATAAGTGTACCTTGTTCCGTGTAATAAACTTACGTAAACTTCTGTGATTGTAGAATAAACATGTGAACCGTTAGATTGGGAACTACATACACATAAGTGATTGTCGCGAAATGGACCAAGCGTCGCACCGACCCCACAGAGGCTTAAATGTGCGGTAACAAAGTTCATCATTATTTTTTTCAGTCAAACGGCATTTGGTCAAATGACCCGTAACTTCTTTCTAGTATCCAATCTACAAAGTATACCGCAACAACGGTAACGCAAAGTTGGCGGCAAATTAGAAAATTATGTATGTAGCGTAGTGAATGAGGAATTGCATCGAGAATACAAGAAGCGAATATTGTGAAATAAACAGGATACGGCAGACTTCAGTGGGCTGGACACGTACTGTGAATATCGGAAGAAAAAGCGAAAACAATATTCATTAGAGAACCAGGAAGAGGTCGGTGACTTTGTCGACGGCCGTGAACCCGCGTGCTGCACGCTTTTGAAGAAGACCTGGGAGCCCTAAATGTTCAGGAAACAGGAATATCGCCCAAAATCGACCATGATAGTGCTCTACTAAACGCTCGGCGCTGGAGTAAAGTTACTTTGTAGCAAAAAGATAATTTGCTGGCGTTTTTTTTTGCGAATGCCAACTGTCCAATTGTTACTAATACAGTTCAGTGCTATCCGATTCACAGTCATAATATACTTCCATAAATTAAATCCCTTCGGCAACATATGCAGAAAGTTCACTGCACTTCCGCACAATGACTCTGAACATTGACCGGCTTGCCAAGAGTAGCCTTGATCTAGGACTATTAAACAACCTCTCCCCGCCGGTGACGGCGGCAAGGATAAATCTAGCAAAGTAACGCACTTCATAAATGTAGCGAGTGTTCGTTCAACTATCTTAACCTGCAGAACAGCAGTCGACCGGTTTTGTTTTTTCGTTAAGAAAAGAAACCACGACGACGACGACACTGTGGTTCTCGACGCGTATCTACTTTTAGTTTCTGTATAGTGGCAAGACCGCCCATTCACTTTACCACCTAGCTAGGTGCTAGTATGTGGGGTGAGTGGTACAGAATCTGTACTCAACTGGATTGTAACTTTCTAAGTCCAAATCTAAGGGATAATTTCATTCGTAACTGATAACATCAGTCTAATCTTCAAATAATTTAACATTTTTGACATTCCTTCCTTACAGAAAAGAATCTCTGACACCCCATGAAGCTACTTACATAGGTACCGATGAATTGTCACGTAAGATGAATAACCGGCAGCAGCCAGTCCCCATTCCACTCACTGCAGAGCAAGAGGAGGGCATGATCTCTTGACTCTCGAAGGGGCATGAAAATAATACTACCCAAACAGGAAGTGTTGTGTGTGGTACGTCTACTAGCTGCTCGCTGCTACGGTAAGACAAGTAAACGTTTTTCTCGAAGTTTTCTTAGCACAAACCAAACGAGGTGGGTTGTTCGTAATGATGTCTCTGGGATGAGCTTGCGGTTGCTCAGAAGAGTTGATCGCTGCGACGTGCGTAACTGCAACTGCTAGACGTTCGCTAGCCTGATGCGTCGATAATCATAAAGCAAGAACAAGCTGATCCATAAATTGCAGTTTATATCAATTGGAACTATCAATGCAATAGCGAAGACAACACGCAGTCAGTCAACTGGATGATTCCGCGTTCTATTTTTGAAATCATGCACAACCGGTACTTAAGTTTGATGATTGGACGTAGGTAAGTAAGTAGTAGGCTATTGCTACATCAAGTAGTTTGATTGCTATCGAAAATTTAACCCATCAAATCTATCTATCTATCTATATCTATATATATATAAATGAATTTCTGTCTGTTTGTCTGTCTGACTCATCGTGGAACTACTGGACCGATCGACGTGAAATGTTGTATGTAGATGCTTTTAGGACCGGGGAAGGTTCTTAACTTGGTGAGAGACCCCTCCCATCTCTGGAAAGGGGGGCTCCCATACAGATTAAGTTGCGGGGTACTTCTCTATGGAGCTGTGCGTCAAGATCACAGTGAGTAGGCAGGCAGTACAACGTTCACCGGGACAGCTAGTACACAATAAAAAAAACGATTTAATCCACCTATGGTGAACAGAACCCTTCTTACACTTATTAAAATTATTGTTGTATTATTTGTATTCAACATGTTTATTTTGTGTGATTGACCAGAAATGACTAGAAAATATTGTGGATTTGGAATCTAGTGGATTGGTTTCCAAAATAGATGGATGGATCGTGGACTTAACTACCAGAAATGCCAGACATCTCCTAGTATCTTGTATGGAAAGTTTAAAAAATAGCTTACATATTCTGGAATATTGTATCGTTTGTTAACTGCCAAACGATTAACAAATGGGTAAGAACATCAGCGAAATACACTTTGTGTAATATCTCTTAATCAGTCGAATAAATTAGCTCCGAAGTACTTGGAATTCATGGTTATGGTGTGAAAAGGACAAAAATGATATATTTACTATACTATGTCAATCAGTTTTGGCATTAGCTAGTTATTTTGGCTGTCCGGTTCTTGCATTTTTTTCCACAATATATAAATTCAATGCTTTCATTTAACATGTTGTTAGTTCTCGTAGAATTCCTGTTTATTAGCAATTTGTTATTTTTAATTTGGTTGAAAACAATAACCTGCAATTATACACTTTATATGATATCAGCATTATTTATTGAAAAATAATTTCCCTTAGACTGGTCAAACTCTCATGCAAGATAACAAGCGAATATAATAATAAAAAAAGGAATTTGTTGAAATACTTTCCGAAAGATATCTAAGTAATCAAATGTCGAATCGTAATAAAATTTCAGGGCCTTTCACAAGGATATTGTAGCTTTCATTTGGTGCTAAGAGAACCCAAATCGGTTGACAGACGACAGAGATATTTATTATGATACACTTGGTCAAAAATCTCTCAAAAAGTTAACCTGTATTACTCCCAAGTACTCTTTGAAAGATATACCGGTAACCAAATGTCCAATCCTAATAAAATTGTATAGGGCTCTACTAGCATGTTGTAGCTTTCATTTGGTGCCAGGAGAACCGAAATCGGTTGACAGACGGCTAAGATATTTATTATGATACACTTGGTCAAAAATCTCAAAAGGTTTAGTTGTATAAATCCCAAGTACTCTTCGAAAGATATCTCTGTAACCAAATGTCCAATGGAAATAAAATCTCTGGGCGATCAACTAGGATGTTGTAGCCCCAGCCAACAAATTGGTTCACATTACTCAACTACAACTCTGCTAAGTGAGCCCTTACTCGATTAAGGAAGATTGTTAAAAATGCACAGATTTGCTCTATTCGCACAAATCTGGAGGCCATATACGTACATATCCCTGAAATCATTCTGTCATATACAATTGCAGATGAATTGATCTGTCGCAATATATAACTTCGATTAGAACTGTGTTTGGATATCAATATGCACACTTAATTTAATTTGCCGAGGCCGGCAAAATAAATCGCCGAGAATCCAACAGCTGAGAGCTCGGTAAAAATCTCGGTAAAAATCATGATTTCCTTTTTACAAACAATAAAAAATAAAAAACGGAAGCAAAGCGATTTGCGAGTCTTGATATTTTGACCAATAGCTTCATATCCAGATACTCTTCCACTGAGCCGTTCATTTGATGTTGTAGGGTGCAGAATTTTGGCAAATATAAGTATTTTATGGACTCGCCAGTAGACACTTAGTGCGGACGATCTTAAAACATAAACACATGACCGAACGGAAGCTGACTGGACGATGTCATTTGCGCTGCCGGCGGGAGGTGATGGAAAAGTTTATGTTTACGACCGTCCGGGAGAAGAAAACCTTACCTAATATAAGCACTAATGGAATTCCACGATACGGCCAGCACGGTCCTGGTTCAGCGTCGAAGTAAATTGGAAACCCAGGTAGGAAAATGGAATAACATCTGAGTTCTGAACGAAGTTCAGGTTCAATTTTTTGCAAACATAAAAAAATTCACTTTCCACTGCCACCGTAATCAGATTCCCTCTCTATAATTTCAGATCTACAAATATGAACTTATAAACAATCAAACTCTATAGATTACACTATAATCGCAACAACTGCAGAAGAGATTGTATAAGAATGCTATTTTGAAATTACATTATTGTCCATTTGAAGTTGAAGTTTTACAAGACGTAGAACATAATCGGATGAAATTGCTGACTTCGTTAACGATTGCAGCTGATTAGTTATTGCATCTTTTATAATTTCAACTTGATCTGTACATAAAAACGATTTGAAGTTAACATTCTTATGTGATCTCTGGTTTGCTGGGGCGTTCATTTGATGCCAAGAGAACCCAAATCGGTTGACAGATGGCTGAGATATTTAATATGATACACTTCGTTAAAAATTTCAAAAATTTTAGTTGTATAACTCCTAAGTACTCTTCGAAAGATATCTCAGTAACCAAATGTACAATCAAAATAAAATTTCAGAGCGTTCTACTAGGATGCTGTAGCTTTCATTTGCTGCCAAGAGAACTCAAATCGGTTGACAGAGGGCTAAGATATTTATTATGGTACACTTAGCCAAAAATCTGTCAAAAAGCTAGCCTGTATTACTTCCAAGTACTCTTCGAAAGATATCTCTGTAACCAAATGTCCGATCGTAATAAAATTCAATAGGGTTCTACTAGGATATTGTAGCTTTCATTTGGAGCCAAGAGAATCCAAATCGGATGTCAGACGGCTGAGAAACGCGTGTGACTTTTTTTTTGTAACATACGCACACACACACATACACACACACGCACAGACATTTGCTCAGTTCGTCGAGCTGAGTTGATTGGTATATGAGACTCGGCTCTGCGGGCCTCGGATCGAAAGTCTGTTTTTCGAACGGTATTTATACCCTTCTTTTGGGTGTTAGAAGGGTAAAAAGAGAGAGACAAAACTGCATTTGGATGCATTTTTAATATTTTGAATTCAATTCTGATTTTAATTTGTTTGAATTGGCAAATGTACCTATTAACTTTTTAATAGAATAATAAAAATAAGTGTTGACTAGATTTGGACTTGGTTTGGGTTTGTGAGGGATTTGAGTAACTCTGGTGTTGATTCAATAAAATTTATATTCAATTTCTGTTAATTTTGGAATACATAGTGCTGAATTTGAATTTTATAAGAGTTGATTTTATGCAAGTATATTTTTTTGAGCGGAAATGCTTATGGAATCACATTGAATAACTTATTGAACCATTGACCTTCTAGAGTTGCGTTTTAGATCCATCATACCTTCTTCGTGCCAAATAGCGTAATAGAAATGTCTGAGAAGGTATGTTCTAATCAATGATTATAGGAAAAAAAATGCACACAAATGACGAAATTAGGTAGATTTTGTTTTCCCAACTAACATTTTCAGCGCTATAAGCTTTAGTCATTTATTTTCTGTTGTATAACCATCGAATAAAAGCATATCCTGGCTTTGCTCACTTGCAAAAGGAGCCAACTTTTCCAAATCGAGCGCATATGTTTATGATTTTTTGTTATGTTGATATGTTGAAAATTCGTAAACAAATACTCTCAATTTGGAAAAGCTGCCTCTTTCTGCAAATGAGCAAAACCAGGATAAACAAGTGTGACTTGGCTCGACGCTTCTTTTGTCAGATTTATGCCTCTAAAGTTTGTATGTAAAATTGCAATGGGATTTCTTGAAGTTTCACCTTAACAACACCCAAATTCCCGTGACATCTAGGCCTGAGAGATCGTAGAGTTGTCTACATTTTTCATAGGTGTCCAAAACTAACCATCCTTTCCCATTCCTCAGCAGTCGCAAGGACGTGGCCAGGACAGTGCTCGACCATTGGAGGATGCGTCAGTCTTGTCTAAGAGTCAGAGATTAGTCCCAAATCTTTGTGCTTTGGTTCGGACGGGAAGGAGGCAACCCTCAGAACAGCGGTCTAGGACTGTACCACCTACGAATTTGTGCGACTCGCTTAATGCTAATGCTAATGCTATAACCATCGAATAAAAGCAGTCAACGCTGAATAAAAGGGAAGCTAGTCAAATATAAATCATAATCTAATACACGGCTGCAAAACAAGCACCATACAGCTACCAAACTCGGTTTTCAGAAATCCATCACTGGTCACTGGGGTAGCTTTTACTCCACTCTATTCCAACTCCGGGAGATTTCCCGGAGGATGTGAAAACTTAACAAATCGAATAGGAGACCCCACTAACAAAACAGCTGCTACTATACAGTACAATTCGTTATACTGACAAATCCACAAACCAGAAGCGCTTTGAAGGCAGTTTTCATTTCAGCTAGAAGCTGTAATAAAGAAACTGTTGGTATACCAACACGGCTTGTCGGATGTAAACATTATTGTCAAAACAAACTTTAAGCGGGATATATAGCTACTACACAAATTCTTTACAGCTATCCATCTCTGTGCTTTGAAATTATTTGGGTTTCTTTTATTGTACTTTAATTTAACCCTCTAATACCCAATCCCGCCTTTAGACGGGGTATAGTTTGAGCATTTTTGTAATTTTTGTTTCGTGGAAAATCAATTTTTTTATATGTTTGGCTGATATTTAGGACTGTTTTGTATATCTCGAAAAGGTTTTTGGTGTATTTTAAAGCGTATTTACATTTTTTAAAAATCATTGAAAAATTGATGTTTTAATCACCTTTTACACGCAGAAAAATATATATTAAATTCTAAAATAAACGACTTTGAAACAAAAATAAAATACCATTGATCCACGGCCTAAGTGCAATTTTTTTTGAATCAACAACAGCGAGTATTAGTTTCAAAGTATTTTGTTGTTTTAAAGTCTAACTGTCATAAGGCTGAATGTAAATTCAAAGTGAAAAATATTTGATTCTAATATTCAATTTCATTGAAACAAATATATTGCTTCTTTATTTCAAAAATATTTGTTTTTGAATCAAAAAGCACATATTTTTGAATCAAATACAGATTTTTTTTGTTTTAAAAATAATATTATTTGATAGTAATAAATTTCAAAACGATCATAAAAATATGTTTGAAATGGATTACCTGCTTTGATTGATTGCGATCTAACAAATACTGAGATTTTGTGATCAAAATGCTCCCGTTAGTTATGAGATCGCATTCAATCAAAGAAGATAATCCAATAAAAATGGATAAGACTGTTGGGGAACAATATTTACTATATTTATCTTATTTTATCTTTATCTTAATGATAGTTTTTTGAATTTTACAGTTTTATATTTTTCGATGATAGACCTGCCTTTTGCTGATGTTTGTAGCATGGTGTGCAGTTACCTCTTGTTACATCAGCGACAGCCGGTGGAGGGGGAGGCGGCGTAGTTGCAGATGCAGATTTGGTGGATGGTTTGGTGGATAGCGCAGGAAGATTCTGTCAATTAAAAAGGGTTTTCGTAGTAAACATAATTTTATGAATAGTAGATGTTTACCATTACGCCAACATGCACTTTCTTCTTATCTCCTAAAAACGGCTACAAAATGAGTTCCTCCAGTTCCACTTGCACTTGAGCAAGGTTAGCTGTGTAGCCGTTATCTAGAAGAAATGATATGATTTTTAGACATAAACCATAAGTTTCACTTTACTGTACTTACCAATAATGAAGGCGTGCACTGTGTCATTCGAGAAACCAAACGTTTTAAATTGATTTAATGTTTTTAGTATTCAAACATCGACCTCTTCTTCAACAATTTCGTCCGGCGAGTATTTTATTTTTTTCACTTTATGACAACATAAACAAAATGGCAGGGGAAAAACTTGTGCAAAATGCTATATTTATTTCAAAGTAGTTATTTTTTTAAATCAAAGACACAAGGACTTTGTTTCTAATACATTTATTTTAGAATCAAAGTCACTTAGTTTTAGAACCAAATATTAATTTGTTTTGATTTAAAAAACAGTATTGAATTTGAATCAAAGTGGTAATGCATTTGTTTCAAATATGCGACATTTTTCTGCGTGTAGAAGTCATTGTTTATTTTGTATTGAATCGCTACAATTAACATATTTTAAATTTTTCCCAAATCATTCTATCCTTGTTTAACAGTTTAAGGGAATCGAATACACTCTTAAATTATTTTCCCTAAAATTACATGGAAAATAAAATTTTCTGTGAAAAAAAATTAAAATAATAATATTTCATCAATAGTCATAAAATCTCAAAATGTTTTCATCTAAAAAAATCCGTTACCCAAATTGGCTTCCAGGAAAAATATAAAAGTGTGGGGATGTTCAAAAATAAAAATTAGAAAAATCAAAAACTGAAATTCACGAAATCGAGAATTGAAAAGAATCGTCTTCCAAAACATGTTTAAATCGATTTTAGATGACGAAAAATGATATTTAGATCAAAATCAAAAATTTGGGTATTAGAGGGTTAATGCCGGAAGTTGTGCAAATCGAGTAAGAGTCCCAGCCAATACTACAGCTGCTTTTATACAGTACGTTTTGTAATGTTGTCAAATAAACAAAACAGCAGCGCTTGTAGCTGTTTAAAGAACCCTCTTTCAGCTAGAAGCTGTGACAAAGAACCTGTTGGCGCAACCACACAGCTTGTTCAATGTACACAAGCTTTTGAAGCAAGATGAAGTTGAGTAAGGTTTCTTGGGGCACAATTATGAAGCCTTGTCTGGAGTAAAACAAAACGAGATATTTTCTATGCTATTTATATATAGCAGTTGAACAGCGAGGACATCATCGGGACCAGTGGATACGGAGATCGGGAGTTCGATTCCAAGTAGCGGCAAGTACTTTAATTATTTAAAATTGAATAATAAGCGATAATTCCAGTTCCACATATATTGCTTCACGGTATCCATAACCTAAGTATATTTAATCGATTATTTTGGGGATGCAGTATAACTATTATTTAACAACCGCGAAAAGGCTGAAAAAGCGCCTCCTGAAGATGTTATTCAGTTAGTGGTTACATAGGAGCTGAGAAAAGAGCTATGACTTCGTGGCATAGAAGCTGCTCGCACAGCATGTACATGTGGATTAAGTTCGCCACATTCATTGGTATAGGGCTTGCATAGAAGCTTACGTCCATGTGTATAACACAGTAACTCAGCATCAAGCCGTATTGAGGACGCTTTGTTGACGTTTACATTCACAATAAATGTTAGTTGGGTTCTTACCAACCATCCAGACAACTTGTTGGGTGTGCTGAAATAAACACAAAGGATTGAAACTTGTTGGATTTGGCAAACTCGTAGAACCTGCTCATGCTCCTCCAAGCTATTTAAAGATGCTTTCTCAAATTGCTTATCTCTTCCAAATTTGTCACTCCGTAAGTCCTTAATAAATCACAGCTTGAAAATTTCTTTTTATTCTTTCTGGCGTAACGTCTCTGCTGAATCATAGACTGCTTCTCAGTCAGCTTAGTGTTGCTTCACCAAGTGATCATTTTTTTTTGCTTTCGTTCATCGTGTGGCAAGCAGTCAAGACAATTTGCATTACAAAAAGATCCAGAACCAGCCCCTTAGCACGATTTCGCTGAATAGTTGCACGTTTGTCTGCCGAGCTATATGGACCCCTAATTATGATACATCATAAGCTATAAAACTAAGGAATTTCAAAAATTTACGAAATTCAAATTCTGCCGGATGATTTTATTAAGGCAAATGTTTTTTTTTTTTAATTTTTTTTTGTGTATTTTAACGTTTGCTAATATTAAGGCACACACGAGCCGATCAAAAGTTCTGGAATCCAGCCTAATCTTTGCGAAATGCTTCCTCAATCATCAGTTATCATCAACACACTCGAACAACAGTTCTTTATGGTTTCAGTTCGCTGACCGAATCGTGTCGTCGTTTCGGCTTTATAGCCACTTATAAAATATATGGAAAAATATGCAATCGGAACCGCGGGTTCAAAACAACCAAACTTCGACTGAGTATAGCGTTAGCCGCAAATAAGTCACTGATTCGAGACGTGTCTGTGTTGTTTTGTTGTTTTTCTCGTATACTTTTGGGAGCGCTGTGAATGGTAACAGTTTCTTGTAAAAAGCATTCAAGAAAATATAATAATGATAAACGTGCGTTAGAGTGCCACTACACATTGCAATTACTTGGCTAAGTGTAATGTTTTTTAGACCATATACGTAATCGGAGCGATAATCATGCAAATATTCAGCGAGACCATGCCGAAGGTGACAGGTTCGATTCCCCGTCGGTCCAGGAACTTTATGTAGTGGAATTTTCCTTGGTTTTCTTGGGTGTTATAGAGATCTTCATACCTGCCACACAATATACAAATGCAAAATGCTCATTGACTGAGAGAGATCTTAGTTGATAACTGTGCAAGATCTCGTAGAATTTCTATATGAATTAGCAGTTATTCCCCGAGAAAGTCCTGGTGGTATTCCTGGAGGAATTTCTGGATAAATTGCCCGGAAAAATTCTGTGGAGGAATTCCAAGAGGAATCCCTGGAAAACTTCCTGCAGGAATCCCAGGAGAAATTTCTGGAGGAACTCTTGGAAAAATTACATGGATGATTTTTCAGGGAACTCCTGGAAATATCCTTGGGGACTCCCGAGGAATCCTCGGGAAACTCCTGAAGGAATTCCCGAGGAACTCCCGGAAGAATTCTCGATGAACTCCTGCAAGATTTCTCGAAAGATTCCCGGCGTAATTCCTGAGGAACTCCAGGAAGAATTCCACAATAGCCTCTGAAGAAATTTGCATGATTAAAACTCCCGGAAAACTCGTAGAGGATTTCATGGGTAGTCCTGGAGGAGTTCTCGTGAATAATCGTGAAAGAATTGCATCGATAATGTAAAGAGATACAAGAGTAGAGCTTGCAGAGCTTGAAGGCAGAGCCGCACAGAGGTCCAATTTTGAGAAAAGCTGGCAGGAACTCAATTTTTGAACATGTCTTATATGGGATACAGTATATTGAGCATTCATCCATAATACCAGGAGAACTAACTGGCATTTAAAAAAATTTGGAAATATTGATTTTGTATCTTGTTACAGCACTGAATAGCTGCTGTATTTCTATATAGCTTCTGTATTTTTGATAAAGAACACAAACAAGTTCAACCACTACAAAAGTCTATCGATATAATTAATACAATTGCTTTCAAAAATTTATTTGTAAGTTCTATTGTATATCAGACATCTACAAAGGAGCAAGACATCAAAATAACACTTTTGGCCTCAAAATTGACATTACATGTAATTAGTACGAGATATTCTTACAGTTCGACTTCAAAGTGTCTTACAAATCGCTCCCCGCTACTCCCCGCTGGGAGATTCCGTTCAAATACTCGTTTATGTATGCAGTATCGGTTAATGAAAAATGCAACTGTCAAGAGCTACCAAAACAATAGCGCCATGATGATATGTGTATAGTAAAATTATATGAAAAACATCAATTTTGTTCGGATTTTGTTAAAGAAATCGACGAAAAATGAAAATGCCTTCAAAATAGAATTGAGCGCTAAGTCATGTTCCAATAGGGCACCGCATGAAATTCTCTCCCTCTCTTTCACTCTTACAGAAATTATGTAAACAACAAGGCCAAGAAACGCCAAAATCCCATACTAAATGAAAACAATGCAGTGCCCTATACATTCATATAGGCTAAAACCAGCAGACTACTATGATTTGGCAATTTTTGCCAGGTTGCCAGGGACCACTGTGAGCCGTAGCGTGCGGTTGGCCAGGTTGGCCCCCGCCAAGGGCGGAGAAGAAGAAAACAGGATAATGCTGTTATTGTTTCCTAGGGTTATCAAGATTTCACTATTTCCAGTATCTAAGATTGATCATGTGCTTTTACGTATTGCTGTGTGCGTTCAAGATGCAAACGGTGCCCAAATGCGCTTCAAACGCGGTAACACATGTTACCAAAGGCAACGTAGCAACCATAGCCAATATCACCGCCAACCTAGGATTCGAAAGCTCCCACTGACATCGGGTTACTTGTTAGAAAATCTTACCGCATTTGGTGCTCCCGCATTTGATATTTGCATTTTGAATGCACACAGCAATACTTCCGTCCGTTTTCTCTGAACATCACATTCTTCAAAATTCTTCTGAAGAGTCCTTCAAAAATTTCCCGAAGGATTGCTTCAGAAATTCCTTCAGGGAGGCTTTCAGGAAGTTATCTAGAAATTTATTCGGAATTTAGACAAACAATTTCTCCAGATATTTTTCCCAAGATTTTATTAGATAATCTTCCACAGTTTCCTTATGGTGAAAAAGCAGAGAATATCTCGCGTTCAGTATCATACAGGCGTATCTACAATGATCGATTTCTCTTCGTCGATTTTCTCTTCGGACTATTACGAAAAATACAACCAATATTCGTATGATCTCTCGCTGTGTTTCGGTGAAGGACGATTAAAACTAGCATCGTTTTCAAGAGCATAAATCTTGAAAATTCGTAAAAAAACGCGCCTGATTTGGATTATCTGCTTCATTTTGCATGTGAACAACAAAACCAGGACAAACAAATGCAGCGTAGATTGTTGCTTCATTCGTCAGATTTGTGCCTTGAATGCAAAACTGAGATTGGTTTTTTTGACATTAATCCCTAAAATGTTTATGAAGATGAACTTTCACAAAATTTTTCAGGAATAAATTTGGAATATTTTTTTTTTTCAAAAATTTTCCACAGATTCCTTTAAAATTTCTTCTGGTGGTTGATAGCTGTATTTCTCAATACTCAATAATTTTTCACATTTTTTTTCTGGGTTTTTGCTGGAAAATCTTCATTGAATTTCTTAAGAAATTTTCCAGAGCTTCCATCCGAAATTCTTAAAGAGATTATTACAAAAATATCTTCAAAGATTACTTAGAAACCATTCAATAGATTTCCATGGCTTCCTATAAAAAGTCCTGATGAGATTCCTTTAGAAATCTCCAGAGATTTCTTGAGAAATGCCTCTGAGAATTCCTTCAGAAATTCTTCCAGAGGTTCTTTGGAAAATCTTTTATAGAATTTCAACCACATGGAACTCTAAAGATTGCTCCATACATTTCTGCTACATTTTATCTAGAAAAACCTTCATGAATTTCCTCATAAATTCCTCCAGATATATAATAGGTGAACAAACAGTCCAAATTTGAGAATTTTTGATGCACTCTATGAAAAGTTACAGCATGTTGAACATTTTTGTAAGAGAAAAAAAGTTGCCTATCCCAAACATTTTGGCCATCCTCTGTACCATGAGATTTCTAGCGGTGCTTTGAGGTTTTTTGAGTACCTTAGACTATGTTCTGTGATCATTCATCGTATATAAAATTTGGTTTAGAATGTTGAATTTTTGACACAAACTTCGGAGTACTTTGGAGGCTTGAACACTTCAACAGACTATGATCCCGAGCAAAGTCCAACAACAAATTTACAGCAAATCGACAACATGTTTTGTATTCCGCAATAAATTGATATCAGTTTATACCGTCGTGCGGGGCTACTTTTGAAATGCGGGGCTTCTTTGGACACTTTTGAATATGGATTTTTTGTATTCAATATATGGTTCAAATCTGTTAGGGGCTGTCCATTAATTACGTAAAGGAGAATTTTGCGATTTTTCGACACCCCCACCCCCCCCCCCCCCCCCTTGTAAGATTTTTTGTATGAGAACCCAAATATTTTTGTATGGCGCGTAAGATTTTTCGAACCCCCCCTCCCCCCATAAACCCTTACGTAATTAATGGACAGCCCCTTAGATGTCTTTGGGGCTATTATAAAGCAATATTTTCCCCTTCATTTGGTTGAAATTGTTTTTCAAGCAGACCCTTTATTGTTTGTCAGGACACGAAAAAACAGCGAATAAACCAAAAAAATATATATAACGTATCAAAACATTTGCTCTGTATCCCTTTCGGGACGGAGCGCAAAAAAGCGAAATTTCCATACAAATTGCTCAACTTTGGCTCTACTGAGTTCTGAGATTTCCCAAGAAAGCAACAATTATTGTTCCTCATTTGAAAGAACTACTCTTTATCTTTCGATTTCTAACTTTGACTACCTAGGTAATTCGGAAATAAAAAAAAAATGCGACAGATAAAACTTTTTCATGTTTTACGGTTTTTGCCCACTTTTTGTTTGCCGTGTTGTGGTCAATTTCACAGGCTACGTAAACAAAAGTTTGTTTGCACACATACAAGTATAAGTAATGACTGAATTATTGAAACAGTTTACATCACATAAAACAAAGTCTAATCATATGAAAAAAATATGCAAAACAGTTACCGCTCAACAGCACAATTGTGCTGGTTCGTCACGAAAGGGATATACATTGTCTCTACAGTTAATAAATTTCAAAGGGTTGCTCGATTCATTCAAGATGTATTTATCAACGTAGCATATACAATCGAATATTTGTATCGTTATACATTATAAATGACCTTTTTACCTAAATAAAGGATTGGTGGTCCCTTTTTTAAGGCTGTCTATATTACAATATCACGCTGCTCTTAATACCAAAGATAGCACAGGACCATCTAAAAACGCATATATTTATTGAAATCATGTACGATATAGTATGCTACAGTATTGGTACAATGTAGTTTTCTAAATATCCCTGGAATTTTAAATGTAGTTTTGTTATAGTTGAAAATATCCAAAGTAGCCCCCATCCAGTTCTATATGAGATGTGTCCGATTGGTGTATGAACAACTTTTTTGTTTTTGTTTTGTTTGCTCAAATTTTGCATACATTCTACATACATACTCACGATTATTGTGTGTAAAAATTGCGGAAATCCATTCACTACTCTGGGAATTATAATGTCATAAAGTTGAAAAACCATGGAAAAGTGTATAAAGAAGCCCCGCACGACGGTATTTACTTATTTTGATCAATATTGAAATCAATGTAAATATTTAGTGTTAGATTAGTTTTAGATCTTTAGTAAGCTATGTGAAGTAGTTCTTAGGATATATCATTAGTGAAATTATATTATTGCATTTTTAATTTGATATCAACCAAAAAAACTCAACATTTAACGATTTTTTATTTTTCGTACGCTGATAAAAAAAAACAATTATCAATTTATTATCATCGAAAGCAGGAATTGTTTTCAATTTGCTGTCACAGGAACATTTTTCTGATCTAATTTTTGATTTTTTTTTTTTGTTTTTATTTATGTGTATTTTAACATAACGCTAATTCTACACTTCTCTAATTTTTAATGTTTTAACCGTTAAAACGACCAAAACGACAAAAACCTAAGTTATTAAAAATTGCAATATCACAACATCAAAATTAATTTTCAATTTGCTGTCAGACTTTGCTCGCGATGGGTAGTAGTGACATTTGAGCAAAAAATTTAGAGTTGATAAAAAATACAAAAACAAGTCACGTATTTTCGGCTACCAGCAAAAGGGGGTGGGTGCATAGGCGGGAGGTACCCTGCATTTCTTTGCACAACTATTTCCCTTGATCATAAAAAAGACTCCAGGGTAAAATGTTCCAAAACAAGAAAGATATTGGGTAATTCTCGCTGAGACCGGCCCACTATTTACACCTTATATTCAAAAATGTTCAAAGTGGCGATTTTCTGAAAGTTCTCGCTAAAAAAGTTAAGAAAATGCATTTGGTTACTCAAATTGATGGACCCCCCGTTAGTTAGAGCCACAACAACTTTGGCAGACCTTTCGATTTTGATCAAATGGTGGCTCATTTAAACCGTTATAACTCGAAAACCTGTCCAAAAACCACCTTTAAACGAATTGTTGTTGAAAAGAGGGAAGATAGAGCTACGATTTACAATAATAAAAATTTGGGTCGGCCATATTGATTTTGGCCGCCATCTTGGATTTTTATACCAAAACATGGTTTTCACCATGAGGGCAACCACCGATTTTCGTTTTTTTTGCATCAATTGAAAGCTAAGACATTTATACATAACATATCAAAAAATTAGAGATGTCTTTTTCTTCTTTCAAAAGTTATCTTTCGTTTTGTAAACCATGCCACTTTTGCGCACTATGCCCGGCGCCGGCCGTTTACATAAATGCAGCGTTATTTCGCAGTGTTTACGAACATGAATTTGAAATTTGGACATACTAATGGAAAACTGAAGGTTTAATCTTTTCAAAACACTACACAAGTTATAAAAGAAAAAACCCGCATCATTGAGAAACAGTCAAAAATGAAAACGAACCTCCAATTTGCCCAAGTTTTGCGGCAGATGCCGTTGTGTATACATGCAGGCGTAAACTCTGATGCTGTTGCGTGCCGTTGTCGGTGCACATGGAAATGTATGGAGAAAACGTGGCTTAATTTACAAAACTGCGGATAACTTTTGATAGGAGAAAAAGACATCTCTAAGTTTTTGATATGTTATGTATAAATGTCTCAACTTTCAATTGATGCAAAAATTTTGAAAATCGGTGGTTGCCCTCATGGTGAAAACCATGTTTCGGTATAAAAATCCAAGATGGCGGCCAAAATCAATATGGCCGACCCAATTTTCTATTATTGTAAAAAGTAGCTCTATCTTCCCTCTTTTCAACAACAATTCGTTTTGAGGTGGTTTTTGGAGAAACTTTCGAGTTATAACAGTTTAAATGAGCCATCATTTGACCAAAATCGAGGGGTCTGCAAAAATTGTTGTGGCTCTGACTAACGGGGGGTCTACCAATTTGAGTAACCAAATGCATTTTCCTTACTTTTTTAGCGAGGACTTTCAGAAAATCGGCACCTCAAACATTTTTGAAGACAAGGTGTAAATAGTGGGCCGCTCTCAGCGAGAGTTACCCATTGCATTTCTACCAAAATATGGTCGTCCCGGGTGTTAACGGGTTGAGTTGGGCTATGCTACCCTTTCTAGGAAACACAATCAATTGAAAAGTTTTTTTGTCGCCAAATATCTTGCTCGAACAGACAGCCTATACAAAAAATTGCCATAGTCTGTAAGCCTTTTAGAGAAACCACACATCATCTGAAAGTTCTCATACCTTGCATGGTCTTTACAAACAACCATCATTGTCTTTCACGTAAGCATTATATAGCAAGGGACTTGAACTCTGTGGTAGCCCTATGTAGCTAATTTTGGAAGTCGTCTGTACGGCTGATAAGTTTTTCTGGCAACTATTCATTTTGGAAATTATTTGAAATCCCTGGAAGTATACTATTTATCCAGCTTTTCTGACAATAGGTATATAGATGGAAACCGAACCAAAAATCGCCCTCAATATCCGAAAAGACCAATTGAATATATTTGATGAAAGCAGCGCTAGACAATCGTTTCTTCCTTTGCCTACGTGGAACCCAAATTGCGTATTCGAAAGCAATTTATGATTGGAAGTTATAGGGAATATCTGACTTTTTCTTAACGGAAGTAACGAATAAATGCCTTAAAACGTTCTCTAAAGTAGCTAGAAAAGTTCTCCGTATACTAATAATTAAAATCAGACAGTACTCCAACATTTCTAAAGAATCGAATGGAGAGTGATGATTTTAGTCGAATTAAGTCGAGCTTCTGTGTGACATTCCTTAAAAATGCCTGATTTATTGGCTTGAGTAATTTCTAATAGATCATTTGGGTACAAACCGTGAGGAAATTTTTTAGAAATTCACCTAGGCAAATTTGTGCAGGACCTTCTGGAAGTATTTCTTAGGAACCCATGGAAGAGCATCGTGCGAATCTCATCTTTTTATCATTCTTAAATTATTTTCTAACAAATCTCTTAAAAGGAATAGAGGAATAATGTGATTGAACCCATGATGAGCTTCCCAAAATGTTGGATTTTCTAGGATTAGTTTTGAAAAGTAGTTATCAAGTTTTTTTTTGAAAATATATATAAATTCCGTAACAAATTTTGAAAACGACGTATAATCAATGCTACACCATTGATTATACGTCGTTTTCAAAATTTGTTATTGAATTGATGTAATTGAGAACATCTAAGCGAATTCTCAAAGGGCCTGTTCATAAACCACGTAGATCAAAATTTGGCCATCACAGACACCCCCTAACCCCTCGTAGACTTTTGTCCATACAAAAATTTGAAAATTTATATGGAGCGTAGACTTTGACCAATTTATCTCTAGCATTATTCATAGGAACGCTTTTTTGACATCCAAATAATCGTTCCGAGTTGTGCAATTCAAGAGATAGTCGATTGCTGTGAATGTGGAAGATCCCGTTAATTACGAAGGTGAGCAACAGACTCTCTAATGGCACACACAGAAAGGTTTGAATTGTTAAGCTATCAAGAAACGCATTATTATCGCTATACGTGGATTGATCCGTGTTTTTTTCCCAGTCATAGCTCGCAAAAAAAGAATGACGACTGGAGGTGTCCAAGTCACTTTCGCCTAAATTAATCGAACGAGCCGGGACAATACACGATGACACTCACTCCAAATGGCACCCCAGCATTAGCAAATACCGCACATTGTAGCGATGTACCTCAAGCACAAAAAAAACGCAACTCCAGACCGGTACGAGACGTTCCGCTGGCTATAGTTAGGTATGTACATAGGACGAACGAGGGGGCGAAACTGCGCCCGCTAAGAGAACGAACGGAGCCGTCGAGAACTCTGCTCAAGAACCTTTCGGCGAACTTCCTTGCATGCATGCATTACATACGACGAGCGCGCGCTCTTGCGCTTGACTCCATCAAGTCCCGCAATCAGCCAGCGGTCGTCGCATGCTACTGGATGAACTGCGAATCATTCGGTTCCTAGATTCTAGCCCGGCCGGACGCGCGCGCGCTCCTTCCACGCGGACGACGAGTGTGTATCGCTCGCTAGCAAACGCGACTACACAGAGTTCCCCAACAGAGAAGCTAATCTCGCGCGTCAGGTCGCTCGATGTGATATCAAAGCGCGACAACAGAGTCGATGATAAGCGGCAGTGCGATCGATTTGGTTGCATGTGATAAAAATATCTATAAGACAGCCGGACAATAGGTTCCACGAGTGGTTGAACTAATTCTAGCTAATCAGCTGCTAATGATCGGCAGTAATAATTTGCTCGCCTACTAGTTTGCTGCTGGACGAAGAGAAGTGTTCTAGAGTGTGCGAAAGAGAGGAGTTCTGAATCCCGATACGAAAAGGAAGCCTTATACCTACTCTAAGCAGGCTGTGTGTAACCACCAAGGTGCCGTGTTGTAACGATTTTAGTATATAGTGCCATACCACGTTTCAGTGAGCGTTTGAAAACCACCACAAAAGTTCCCACTCGAGTCGGCACGGTAGCTGCGGGAATTAGCAAAACCTACCAGCGACTAGTATCTAAGAAGCTAAGTTCAATAGATCAGTCATTACGCGTCAGTCGTTGGTTACTGAGAAAGTGTCGTCGTTGTCGTCGTCGTCGATAGTGATTTTCCACTGAATCAATTAGAATCGCTAATCCCACCAGCAACAACGATAAAATAATGCAACTGTGGTTACGAGCGTTGGGGGTGCTACTCCGGATAGCAAATGTGGTGCTGTTGCCGTTGATCCGGTTTGTGGGTGGGCCCCGGCGGAAGACACCCTTCCCGGAGATTCGTAACGAAATGCTGAACATACCGGCTGTGGACCTGGCGGAGAGAATCAGGAACAAAGAGGTGCGTACCGTGAAACCAATTATTGAATAACTATGTAGTGCGTAATCGAAGGAGGCGCAGGGTTGCTTGTTCGGAAGTAAGAACAAAGAAGCGTGTGAATAATAACCATAATCGTTTATCAAAGATTTTAAACCAGTTTTTGTTCAAAATCAAACCGGAACGCGACAGACAAACAGACGTTACCGTACTTTCTATACCATGTTACTTTTTCAGCGCATAATTCAAACATTCGGTAGATGTTTTGAATTGTCCACTCACAGTGTTTCAATAGTTTTTGTTCTTATTTTGGTGTTTGTTCACTACCACAGCAACAGCACAGTAAGATTAACATTGTTTGTTTTATTTGTTTGATTCCTGGATTATATCCTGGAGGAATCCCTGGAAAAAATCTTGAAGGAATCCCTGCATGCATTACTGGAGGAATGCTTAGAGGAATTCTGGAAGAAATCCCTGATAATTCCTGAAGAAATCTCAGAAGGAAATCCTGGAGGAATGTCTGGACTTCTTGACAAATTCCTGGCAGAATTCCTGGAGAAATTCCTGGAAGAATTTCTGAAGGATTACCACCTGTATGTTTTCCTGGTGACAAGGATGTTTTCGATCATCTGGCAATTATTTGACTCATTTGACTAAAATCCAGTTCAGAAGCATAATATTGAAATGTGGTGTTCGGCAAACTTGTAGATTGGTGTTTTTCCTACAATTATCACGAGGGACGCTTCATTCTAACTCTTATATATACGGAATCCCAGAAAGAATTTCTTGAGGAATTTCTGGAAGAATTCTTGGAGGAATCCCTTGAAGAATTCCTGGAGAAATTTTTGGTTTAATTCCTGGAGGAATCCCTGAAGCAATTTCTGGAGGAATTTCTGAATGAATTTCTGGAGGAATGCCTGGTGGAATCCTTGGAAAAAAATCCCTGGAGAAATTCCCAGAGAATTCCTAGAGGAAGTGCTGTAGGTATTTATGAAGGAATTCCTGAATCAATTCTTACAAAAATTCATGGAGGAATTTCTGAAGAAAATCCTGGGGTAATTCCAGGAGGAATCGCTAGAGAAATTGGCGGACGAAATAAATCCTTCAGGAACCTGGAGGAATGTCCAAAGGAATTCTTGGAGAAATCCCTTAAGGTGAATATATAACGAAGCCACCCCTCGAATTTTCAAGAGCACAAATCTGAAGAACCAAATTATGGATTGTGATGAAAAGTTGATCGATTGGTCACCACCAGCAGGTGACCAATCGATCAACTTTTCGGCGTGGTGAGATATTTGGTTCTTCAGATTTGTGCTCTTGAAATTTCGAGGGATGGCTTCGTTATATATTCACCTTAAGGTATTTCTTGAGCAATCTCTAGAGGATTCCCTACAGGAATACCTGGAAGAACCCCTGGACTAATGCCTGGAGGAATGCCTGGAGTAATTCCTGGAGGAATTCCTGCAAACATACCTGTAAGAATTCCCGGAGGAATCTTTAGAGAAATTGCAGGAGAAATCCCTGCATAAATTCCCGGAGGGATTCCTCGGGGAATCACTGGAGCAATTCCAGGAAGAACCACTAGAGGTATCTCTGACGGAACACATGACGCAATCTGTAGAGGAATTCCTGGAGTAATCACTGGAAGAACTCCTGGAGAAATTCCCGGAGAATTCCTGGAAAAATTTCTGAAGGAATCCTGGAGGATTTCTTGAAGAAAATCGTGGATGAAGTGTTGTAGGAATTTCGGAAGGAATTCCTGGATCAATTCCTACAGAAATTCCTGGAGGAATTTTTGAAGAAATTCCTGGAGTACTCGCTGCAGAATTTCCTGGAAGAATCTCCAGATAAATTCCTTGAGGAATTCCTGGAGCAATCTCTAAAGGATTCCTTAGATTGATTGATTGATTTAGCTATATTTTAGAGACTTTCAGCCCTTGGCTGATTCGTCTCTAATTCCCTAGAGGAACTCCTGAAGAAATGCATCGAGGAACCCCAGGAGTAATGTCTGGAGGAATACCTGTAGAAATTCCTGGAGGAATCTAGAGAAATTCCTGGGAGAATCCCTGCATAAATTCACGGATGAATCCTTGGAGAAATTCCTGAAGGAATCCCTTGAGGAATTTCTCGGAGAATCACTGTTGCAATTCCAGGAGGAATCCTTTTAGGAATTCCTGAAGGAATCTCTGGAGGAACTCCTGGCGCAAGCTGTAGAGAAATTCTTGGAATTCTTTTCAGGAATCTTTGCAGGAGTTCTCAGAGGAATCCCTTGAAGAACTCTTGAAGGAATTTCTAAATCAATCCCTTCAGGAATTTCTGGAGGAATACCAGGAAGAATTCCTGAAGAAAACCTAGGAAGAATTCCTGAGGGAATCCCATGAGGGGTTTCTGAAGAAATCTGAGATGGAAGCACTGAAAAAATCGCGAAAAAAAGTCCTGGATAAATCCTGAGGGATCCCAAAAGAAGAGCTCATGGATGAACACCTGGAAGAAGTCCTATAGCAGTTCCTGAAAGAATCCCTGGAGGAACTCTAGTCTAGTCTAGTCTAGTCTACACATACACAGCCATTCTTTCAAAGAATCCTGGAAAAAGATAGAATCGACTACTTCTATCATTTTTCTTGTCATTATCAATGCTCGCAGCACATCGGAGATGTATTACAAGAATTGAAGCGGCCAGGCCTAGTGTGCAGCGTTATTAGTACAACAAAGCTAAAGAACGGGGACATCTCGTACCAACCGCTGAGTATAGTATGGAATATAAATGTACAATTAAAACGTTGGGAGTGATTGTGCTAAGAAAGTTAATGTCATTCCGTCGATGTACTTATTCCTGGCATGGGACATAGGAGTTTAACCCTTATGTCCAGGCTCGAAAGTCTAGGCTTAAGCGCCAGTACTCGCTCTCTGAAACGAAAAAAAGGAAAGTGATCCCTTCCCCAAGTATTTAGAGCATAATATAGCAATTATCCCAAAAGAAATCGTGTTATGTCATGTATTGTGATATATACAACTACGCAATTCAAATTAGAGAAAGAAACCCTGGAGGAACTCTTGATGAAACTCCAGGAGGAATCCCAAAAGCAATCTTAAGGGGAATTCCTAAGGGAATCACTAAACAGTTAATGTAGCAAATCTTGAATTAATACCTAGAGGAGTTCCTGAAATAATTCCTGAAGGTATCCCAAGACGAGTTCCGGGAGGAGTTTTTGAAATAATTTCTGAAGTGGTTCTTGAAAGAATTACAGAAAGAATTCCGGAGTGAATCCCTGGATGAATTCTTGGAGGAATACCTGAAGGAATTTCTGCATAAACCCCATGAGAAATTCCGAAAGCAAACCCATGAGCAATTTCTTAGGAAATCCCAGGAGAGCAGTCTTAACGAATTCCTCAAAAATAAAATCTGAAGGAATCCATGTCTGCAATAATATCTGGACAAATTATTGAAGGAGTCCTTGGATGAACTCCAAAAGGATTTTTGTATAAAATGTTTAAGGAATAGGACGCAATTAGTGATGTACTCGATTGAAAGTAGTGAGCTGAATTTTTGTATGATGAGAAGGTTTGAGAAGCAGTTTGCGTAACTGTGTTGTTGTATTATTTATTTCTTGCAACATCAACGACACAGTTACCCATTTTTTTTTTCTCAAACAACATCAAATTAGTCAAGAAATTATAAAGCCCACGCTGTTTGCATCATTTTGTTGCATAAACGGAGAATTTACCTTCTCACCCATACTAAAATTCAGCTCACTACTTTCAATCTAATACTTCAGTGATTGCCTCCTATTCCTGGATTAATTTTTGGATAATCTCTGGTAAAAATTCCTGAAAGAATTCCTGAAAAAAATTCCTACAGAAATGTTTCGAATTGTTCCAGATGGAATTATTGGAGCAATCTTCAACGGAATTCCTAAAGAAATCTCTGAAGAAATACCTAAAAGTATCTCTGGAGAAATTTCAAAAGGAATTCTCGAGGAAGGCACTAGAAAAATCACTGGAGGAACATCTAAAGAT
Organism: Aedes albopictus; assembly: GCF_035046485.1. Taxonomy (NCBI): domain Eukaryota; kingdom Metazoa; phylum Arthropoda; class Insecta; order Diptera; family Culicidae; genus Aedes; species Aedes albopictus. The sequence goes on along the minus strand of NC_085136.1, from coordinate 439,758 downwards.
ATCCCTGGAAAAAATCTTGAAGGAATGTGTGGTGAACAGTGAAGAGAATTGTCAGACAAAAGAGGCACAAAACAAGCAACAAAGAAGGTGCGACGATTACTCTTTATCCCTACTGGTAACGGATAATGACATGATCTCGAAATTTTTTGTTGCAGACAAAACGGAAGCTGAATTTGTTGCGTACATTTCAACTCGTGAATAATCAATCATTGCTAACCCAAAGTCGTAACTGTTTGATGATAGAGTTTCACCAGAGTTGCAAGTGTTTACCGACTCGAAGTTACCATTCGAAAATCGCAATGCAAGGCTTAAAAATCTCTAAACTCGTGGTGTACGATGTTAATCATAGGCGAAACTACCGGCGGTGCCGGGGTTGCCAGGCACCCCCTAGAATTTTAATACATTGCTGTCAAATATGGGGCGATGAATGATCAATGGATGAACTAATGAATATTTGTTTGTAGTGCACCCCCTGGTAAAAACCCATAGTTTCGCCCATGATGTTAATCCCATTATTTCCAAGTTGGGACAAACTTATGTCGCATGGGTTTGTCTGTCGCAACAAATACAGGTTGCGACATTGTCATTATTGTTGCGCGATGGTTGAATTTTGATTCACTGGTGGTGAAGTTCCTAGAGGAAATCTCGATGGCATCGTTGGAGGAATCCATGATGGAATCACTGAAGAAAGCTTTGGGAAAATTCCTATAGGAATTCGTAGATGCATTCTTGCAGAAGTTTCGGGAAAAAATCTGAAGGAATTGTTGGAGGAATTCCTGAAGTATTTCTTGGACCAAGCTCTGAAACAATCACTATCGGAACCCCGCAAGACGTCCATGGAGGGCTTCACGAAGGAGAAATTCCTAAAGAAGTCCATTGAGGAATCCTGAATATATCCCTGGAGGGGGTTCGGGAGAAATACCTGAAGGAATTTCTGAAGGTGCCCCTGGAGGAATTCATAAAGAAATACCTTGTTTTTTTGTTGCATGACGTTTATTTGAATTGAATACTACTGAAAATTCGTGAATTTTGAGCTACTACACTCTATAGCAGCACATGGTACTAGAAAGTCCTTCTCGTTCCCGGCATATCCGGAAAATTTGGCATGTTGTTTTTGTATTCCATGAATAAAAATCACAAAATTAAGCCATTCAACCGAGCTTGTTATTTGGTAAAATTCTATGACAAGATTGAAGTAGTGGTCTTATAGAATTACTTGGCGAAATTTTTTGCGGTTTTCAAAAAAAGTTGGGTAATAATGGATTAAATCCTAAACTATTAGAATATTTTATTTCTTAGGATAATGTTTCAGGAACTTTGAATTACACTAGTTTACAGCATTTTTGAACACGATAAGCTGATGATCATTTTTAGTGTAGAATCATGCCCTGAGTTCGAAAACGGGAAGGAAAAAATACAGTAGAGCGGATTTTTTTTCGATTTTCCATACAAGGTGGGTGATTTGAAATCGATTTTTGTTTTGTTTTTAAGCAAAGTCGCTCACTTCATACATCTTTGCGGTTGACTGGAATTAAAAGACACATTTTGGTGCCAGGGGGGGGGGGGTCATATAATACATGCGGCATTCCCTGAATATTCTTTAACAATTGAGCACATCTTGAACCAAACGCAAAGATACGGAGTCAAGAAAGTTTTTGGTCAGTAAAGTTCGATAACCGTAATGAGATAGAACCTGGTTGCCCTCAGCAGGGGTTTTCTGAAAAGTTCACCGCGCACCTTACAGGAACGTTTTTGTAACAGCATACTTCCAATTTCTGGACATAACAAATCGTATCCATTAGTATATACAAACACTATACAGCTGGATATAGATATATAGAACTACCGGCGTCTGAAAAAAAATATCGATTAGTCTACGCCCTGCCCTGTTCAGCACCTCGTTCGTGACAACAACCTTTTTTACCTATTCGATTTAATTATATAACTGACACATCACAGAAGCTAGGCCGATGTGATATTATAAGTAAGTGTATTCATTACTACACATTACCAAGTCACGATAGCGTTCAGGAAGCCAGCAGAAGCACGCACGATGTCTGTGTACACGTTGACATAGTTCACAAACTGCTGCGACACGATGCGATGTTTTCTCCACCCGCGCTCATAGATATACATATCTGCCTATATGGCATCATCGAGCGATAGTAATTGAAAACTAATCATGATGGCACGTAGATAGCTAGGTACTTTCTGGCTTGCATGTCATATATTGCTGCGTTGACATGGCACGTATTAATATCAGTAGTAAGTAACGTTGATTGACCAGTTTTTCGTTTCCGTAAGTGGGCGGAATGATTAGATCGTGGTTGTCATTCCCGTGCCGAGCCAGGCCCCTCTGCTGACCGCTTTCGCTGCATTATTTATTGCCACAACTGTATTTCCTAAACGTTCACACATTAGTATGCTCAATACGGCTTGAGGTTTTAAGGTTGTTATAGATCTATCTAATCTACCTACTGTATTTATTAGTTTTGTTATTGTCCATTTTTTTTTTTGATTTTTTGTTGGGTATATGCGACCAGCTTTAAGATCTATTGTTTAGTTGATATCATTGATATATTTAGTAAAATAAGTAAAGTTAAATAAGTTAACATCGCAGGAATGACTGGGATAAGTACACAAACAAATATAATCAGATTAAGAACTGCAAACTTTCAGTGTACCGTAAAACGGGGTAAATTTGAAAATGGGGGTAACTTTGACAGTGCGGAAGGCATTGCATATTTTATCTTATAACTATGATTCCTTCAATCAGTTAAGAACAAAGTAAACGTAAATCAAAACTATACATATGAAAGTCAATTTTAGTGTGAAGAATTAGCCTAAGTTAAAATTCACAAATAAAAATAAAATAAAAAAAAAAGTCAATTTCAGAGGTATTTCCATTACAACCAAGCTTATACAGGGTGTTAGGTTCCTGAGTGCAAACTTTTTAAAGGGTGATAGAGGACCATAAATGATGAAAAAAAATTGTTCTACGCATATGGTCAAATCTCAACCGTTACGTAGTTATTGAACTCTCCATATTTTTTACTATTATTGCCTTAACTGGCTATAACTTGGAAATGGTCAAACTTATCGCAGTTTTTAGACCCTTATTCGAAAGATTATTGAATTTCCTATCAAATGGTATCATTGAATTGAATGGTTTGGTTAAATAACCAAGTTTTATAGAGCAAATAGCTCAAAAGTAGTGTGTTTTACTTTGTTTTTGTCAATTATCTTTTGAAAATGCGTAATAAATTAAAATTATTTCTTAGGCAAAGTTGTGACCCCTGTTCCACTCTATAATTCTCTATCACCCTTTAAAAAGTTTGCATTTTTGAACCCAGCACCCTGTATACTTACAACTTTTTGAGCGAAAAATAAAATGTTTCGATGTTTTCGTCATTTGTCCGCACCTTCAAACAATCTGCCTGCGCTACAATAATGTTTTGACTATTTTTCCAACAAATGGCCACTTATTTTCGGTAGATCGATCATCCCTAATAGCATATATGTTCTACAAAAGTTTATACAACTCCTATATGACTTAATTTGGTCATATAAGAGTCATATATGCTAATGTAGAACAAGTGTGCTACTAGGGATGGTAGATCATTATCGGGACAGAATTCTCCTTACACCGATAAACACCTAAGATAATGCAGTGCCCTTGTAATTTCATTGTAGTTCAAATGTTTTCTAAATTTGATTATAAAAATTCATAAACAGCTCAAATAAAGAGAAGTCACTATGCGTACACGCAGAAAAATAACATATATCAGAACCAAATATAAAGAGACTTTGTTTCTAAGTCGCGAGGATTATTGAATCAAAAAAAAATATTTCTTTGTTTTCAATATTGGAGAATGGATAATTCTTCATTACACCAACAAAGCTAGCCATGAAAATGTTTGACAATTCTCAGGTCATTTTGACAGACCACACCTAGGACCACACACATGTATGAAAAAGACGGATTATATTTCTACTTTATCGATCTTGTTGCCGTCCTTTTCAAGCTCAAGTTACATCTGTCAAAATGACCTGAGAATTGTCAGTCATTTTGAGGTTAGGTTCGTTGGTGTAATAAAGAATGCCAATATGAGCAAGGTGATTCAGTTTTACCTTCAGATTTTCAAGAGCAGATCTGGTTGTGAACGATAACTCGCTATCAGTATAGCATAGTATAGCAGTATTCGTGTTCGATTCTCGCTCGCCTTTTTTTTATTTCGCTTCCACTTTCAAACAAAAATATTTTGTTTTTGAATCTAAGTCCGTGAATATTTGTTTCAAAAAAATAAAGTCTTTGAAATTGCAAAATTACTTACTTTCAAAGCAATGATGTGATAGATTCAAAGACAACAAGTATTTGAAACTACAATCAGTGTCGCGGAGGCGTGATTGTTAAATCAATGAAAATAATGCTTTGAAACAAATACCAAATGTAGGGGGATTAGGGGCATAATGGACACCCTAAGCAAATGAGTATGTTAGGCCTGTGTAACAGACAAAAACTTAATATATTATCAGTTGGCTTACAACTTTAACTTGTTTCCAACGTATTTCAATCATTTACAGCTGCTAGAATGTCATTATTGTGAAGAAATAATGAATTAAAAACCGTGTGTTTTTTGGGGCTGGCAGGAAAGGTACGGGGCGAAATGGACACCCATCGGGGCATAATGGACACCCCTGCATATTTTCTGCTGTATCTTTGACAATATCGACCAGTTAAGTAATTTGCCTACGGAGATCAATACCACAGGTATAATACTCCATCTTAGACGAGTTTACATAACTTCAAAGTTAATCAAATAAATTTTAGCCTAAAATAACCGGATTGATTTTTATCAAACTCTCTAAAACGCCTAACAGTATGCAACGCGCGTACATCCATTCATAATTGCCGGTGTTCATTTCACCCCGAATCGACTACAACATTGAAATTGCTATTTTCAGTAAATTCTGATCAAAAATATAATACTTCATCCATTGCTAAATCTGTGTATACATGTAGATAAGCTAACAATTCACTTGTTTGTATGGTAGACACACTCAAACACTCGTAATACCTTATTTGCTGCTGCTTTGAAATTATAAGAAATCCACCATATGAAAAACATACTTCAATTTCAATGATATTTTGATTATTTTGAAGGAATATAAATGATATTTTTGAAAAATATAACATAGACTTGTTCCTTTACACTAATGCATTAAAAGTTTTACATAAAAGTCAACGGTTTCCGCAAAAACAGGGGTGTCCATTTCGCCCCGGATGTCCATTATGCCCCTAATCCCCCTATTTGATTCAAAGAAAAATGGTATTAAGCCGTGGTTCAATGGTATATTTTCTTTGATTCAAAGCACTTTATTTTTGAGTTTAAAATATTTTTTTCTGCGTGTAGCGTTACATGTTTATGTACTGTAATAGTAGTTTATGCCAAAAGGTGCAGAATTAAGATATTTACGAGTCGTAAATTTATCCAACGAGGCTTGCCGAGTTGGATAATTACAACGAGTGCTGTAAAAATCGACTTCTGTACCGAGTTGCGTACAACGTTTTTTTTTTGCAATTTCGAAAATTACCACTTGAGGATAGTTTTTAACGAAACTTTTTCATCAAACTGCACACTGATGTTCACAACCATGTGCAGAAAGTCTGATCGTAACAGGTTATACACTGCAGTTGTCATAATTTTTCAAACCTGTGTTCAGAAAGCATCAAGAAGTTGATCAAAACTGAAAACAGTGTTGTAATGGTTCATTACGCAACGCAAATCAGTGCTGTAATGAACCATAACCGCACTGTTAATTTAGTGTGGGAAAGTAGGCCTTTTCCTGGCAGAATTGCGTGAGGTAAAACAGCCTATTATACTCAGGGCTGGTAGCAAAGACTGATGGTTGAAATAGTTATTTTAGTGACCAAGTTCACGAAAATAGTGACCAAATAGTGACTTACACATGGCAAAAAAGTGACTAAATAGTGACTTTTGGGAAACAAAAATATAATTAGCAGCCTAAAATTGTGAGCCGAACTTGATTCAGAAAATCTTGGGCTACCGCAAAATAAACATTTTCAGGAAAAGCTTCTCTATCAAAAATTATAAAAAATGCATGTGTATACAATAGTTAACAAGCAGATATTGTGCAGAACTAGATGAATAGTACAGTCAGGTTTTTTTACGCGGTTTTCATTTACGCAGCCGCGTAAATAAAAAGTCCATACAAAAAAAAATTTCATCGTCTTCTTTTTGCATGATTCGTCGAGAAATGGTGAGACTTTTTTTTTACGCGGCTTAGATTTTGAACTGAGTTTTTTTTACGCGGTACGTATCCCTCGCGTAAAAAAACCTGACTGTAAGTCAATGAACGAAAAGGGTTGTTGACACCTACAGCTTCTCTTTAGTCGGTTCTAGAGAAATTCAATGCGGAAACATAGGTGCAAGTTCCTGGTATTTTTTTTAGTGAAAGCTGATATTATCTTTAAGAATTTGAGATGAGGCTAACTGTACAAATTTCTAAATAGATTTATATGCAAATTATTGCAGATATTTCTTTGGATCTTATAGAGAAATTCAGGTCAAATTAGGCCCTTGAGCCTTATTTGAAAGAGCTGCGGGATTTACTGCTGGCAAAAATCATGGAATGGTGTTTGCTAAAATTTCTAGAGAAAATTGTACAAAATTACAAAAAAAAGCGAAATTAAAATAAATATATATATTTTCCTGGTAGGGAATAACGATGTTTCAGATACGAAATTGCTTTTAAAAATTCCGGGAGAATTTATTTGGTGATTTTTTTTTAAGAAAATCAAGAAAGCATAGATAGATAAATAGACAATATGTGGGCAAATTTATGTAAGAATTTCTCACATTTCTTTGAAAATATTTGCGAGGAACCTGTCAAAACTATAAGAAGGGGAAATTTATGCAGAATTTGTTATTGAATTCCTGTAGTATTTGTTAAAGTATACATTTCAAACATTTCCGAGGAATAACAAAAAACGATCATTGACGAAAATGACATTTTAATTTTAAATTTCTCCCACATTTGAAGTTTTTGAAAAATTAGTTCGAGGTGCAATTTCTCATTTATTTTTGAGCGGATTCTCCGTGGAAGTTATTGCATTTGAGGGATTCCACGGAGGCACGCAAGTCGATCCTGAGCGACCATTTCAAAAATATCTGAAACTTTGCACAGTTTTTCAATTTCATCTAAAACGTCATTTTTCGATATCAAATCTTCATATAGAGTCACGTCTAACTTTTCAAAAGGGTGTATGTGAAAATGGTTGAAAAATATTCAAAAAGCTGCACAGCAAAAACGGTTCGTTCGATTGTTATGATTTTTTCAGCAAAGTTAGATAACTTAATGGGGATTGCTAAGAAAATATACAATGTAAAAAAATTTTTTTTTGCATTAAAAAAATATCATTTTTGATGATGATGATGATGATGATTGTGTACCCACCATCAGCGCAAGGATTACCTATGGCTGCAGAGTCATTCCGGAACGGAATGATCTACCTGATGGTTTGTTGTAGCAGGGTAAGCTAAATTCACTGGAGACCTTCGGAAAACAACATGATAATTGTTATCTCGTGACAAAGTCTGGCCACCCCACGAACATTTGCCCGGAAACCAGTTCATTTAACTTCCTTAGGCTACCCCTCCGAAATCCCCATATATGTCATGTTCAAATATAAAAAGTAATAATATGGAACGAACTCACCGGGTAATCCTGACCAGCTGGTTTTCTATGTTTGGCTTTGGTCTCAGCATGCAAACGGTCCAAACCATATTAAATGTGCACTCGTTCACACCACTCGCTGATTCTCCGATCGTCCATCGAAGAATCCGAAAAAAAAAATACATAAGCGAGAATACCTGACGCACTGAAAAACAATCTCTTGGATACTAGCATTTCCGAACTCGGAATAACGACGAACACGAGCACCACGACGCGGGCAATGTGGTCTCTTGCCACCGAGCCATCGTCGATCGTTTACACAAAGTGCGAACAAAAACACAAAGAAAAATACGAAAACGCGGTAAAGACGAAATGCGGCATGTTTCAGCCTCCGCGCCCTGCTTGTCACTGACGACCGTCGACCTTTCACTCTTCCATCAGCGTTCCACCTAAGTACGAACTAAAAACACAAAGAAAAATGCAAAAACGCGGTAAAGACGAAATGCGGCATGTTTCAGCCTCCGCGCCCTGCTTGTCACTGACGACCGACGACCGTTCACTCTTCCATCAGCATTCCACCCAAGTACGAACTAAAAACACAAAGAAAAATGCAAAAACGCGGTAAAGACGAAATGCAGCATGTTTCAGCCTCCGCGCCCTGCTTGTCACTGAACAATAACAGCGCATTAAAAAAAAAAAAAAAAAAAAAAAAAAAAAAAAAAAAAAAATATCATTTTTGTCACACAAACTCAAATATCTCAAAACCCTATCTTTTTACCAACGTGATTTTTTCAGGGAAAACGGTCCATTATATTAGCTATCTACCATAAAAATTTGGTGATGGTAAACTAATAAACAAAAAAGTTATGATATTTCAAACATTTCACAATTTTTACATTTAGTAAAAAAAATATGTTTTTTTTACCGTGTACATTATTCAGAAAATCGCATTATGATGCTGATTTTATTGTTAAGCCCAAGCAACACACATGTTATATAAAAGTTACGACAGCGCAAGTTTTGGCTGTATAGAAGTTTATTTTACGTTATTTCAACACAATGTTAAAATTACGTCAAATAAACTTCTATACAACCAAAACTTGCGCTGTCGTAACTCTATTATAACATGTGTGTTGCTTGGGAGGCTACCGCATGAATTAATCAAGTTATTTTCATGATATTTTTATTTAATTATTCATAACTATTATAGCATCTATTAGAAACTTAGACGCGATCCAGTGTAGTGATCAAAAGTATTGATAGTGTCATTATTTTTATTGTACGTGACTGGCGAAAAATTCTGTTAATAGGGTTAAAACCTGTTGATAATAAGAAACATAAGTAATATTATTTTTAAGATAAAAGCTGCAAAACAAAAGTTTTATATAGACGAATGCGTCTAGTTTACCTGCAAAAAACTTACCTCTTAGATAATAGATTTTATGATGGAGAGAAAGCGAGTAACTGCAACACCAACAAATACATAATAGGTGCATACCACGACAATGCTCTAGACGTCTAGTTTACCTGCAAAAATTTACCTATCAGAGAATAGAATCATAAATATCGGGAGGAAGCGAGTAACTTCAACAACAACAAATGCATGATAGGTACCATGACAATGCTCACGAAAAAGCAAAAAATTACTACCGCTATGGTTATTAAGGATTGTAAAGTAAAAGTTTTCTTCAGTCAAGTAAACGACACCAAACTAGTCAGTAAAAACTTGAAAGTGATTTTGTTTATTAAAATCTAACGAACAACATGAGTAGTCGCTTTCTCAACTGTTGTAGGCCGTTTGCAGAAAAAAAGTGCTCAAAAGAGTTACGAAATCTCACCGAAAGCACCATAGATAAACTGAAAGCGACAGGTTATGCTCCAATGTCCACATTGAATACAAATTTACGCATTTGCACGTCCTGCCGTCTAAACGTTGACAAACGAGCAATCTGTATATCATCGGAAGAGCAGGGCGCAGGAAGTTCGAAAACGACAACAACTGAGGAATTACTAGAAGTTCCAAGTGCAGAGAGCCTTGCCACCGTACCATCAGCGACATCTGTTTCAACAAATCAATCGGAAGATGAGTGTATTCAAAAGGTAAACATCGAACGCTTTAACGAGGGCATAGCTGGGATAAAAGTGACTCCGATTAAATGGACGAAGATGGACTACGTTTATTATCCAGAGAAAAAATACCGTGAAATAAACGAAGCTGTACGTAGATACCTCTTCAAATTAGGACCTGAGGATGTGGAAAATACAGACTACGATGAGGTAATTATGAATATGAAGGAAAGGTTCTCGAATCCAGCCACGACAAGGAAAGAAAAATTATTGATTTTGTCGATGCTGCCAAGTTCGTGGTCTATTCAAGATGCCATTGATGAGTTCGAAACCAATAGATATACAGTAAAAGAGGCAAAACTATTTAAGAATAACTGTCTTTCAACCAAAAATACTAGGTCTAGTAATGCGTTAACAGACGAGGCAAAAGAAATAGTAGTTCAATATTTTGAAGATGATGAAGTAAGTCGAGCTATGCCTGGCCAGAAAGATTATGTATCAGTAAAACAAGATGGAAAGCGTCAAGCAATCCAAAAACGATTAATGATGACGACATTGAAAGAAGCTTACACACGCTTCAAGGAAATTCACAATAATATTAAAGTAGGTTTTTCCTCATTTGCAAGCCTTCGGCCAAGGCAATGCAAGCTTCTTTCCAATTCAGGAACACATAATGTTTGTGTGTGCACAACCCATGAGAATATTAACCTTATTTTACATAGTTTGAAAAGAATAAATTTAACAAAGGATATTAAAATGTTAACTGGTAGTCTTTTGTGTGAAAATACAACATCAAATTGCTATCTACGATCTTGTTCGGATTGTCCAGATTCTTCATTATTGGAAAATACTTTATTCGGTGAGTTTGAAGAAAAATATATTGATCAGTTATCATTTGAGCAATGGGTAACCACGGATAGGTGTGACCTAGAAACAATTGTAAAACCTGTAGATGAGTTTGTGTCATATTTTTGCTTGAAATTAGAAAGTTTAATCCCTCACGATTTCATTAAAACAGAGCAATCCAGCTTTTTAAAAAATACGAAAATACGTTACAAAATGGTGAATTTTTAGTCATTTGTGATTTTTCTGAAAATTACAGTTTTGTATTGCAAGATGAAGTTCAGTCCCATCACTGGAACGTGCAACAAGCTACAATTCATCCATTCGTTATTTATTTTAATGGAAGTTCGCAAATTGAACACTTTAGTTTCATTGTAATTTCCGAAGATTTAAGGCACGATTCAATATCCGTAAACTTGTTCATTGCCAAAATGATTAACTTTTTACGCGTTGATAAACATAAAGAAGTCAAAAAGATATATTTTATGTCTGATGGAGCAGCGTCCCAGTACAAAAACCGTAAGAATTTTTCGAGCCTATGTCAATTTAAATCAATGTACGGAATTGATGCAGAATGGCATTTTTTTGCTACGTCACATGGCAAAGGTCCTTGTGATGCTATTGGAGGAACAATAAAGCGCATGGCCACAAGAGCAAGTTTAGCCAAAGAACGTGAGCATCCAATTAAAACTGCGAAAGAACTTTTTGAATGGGCGAATCGTAGAAAAGAAGAAGATTTAACCAAATTATCATTTTGTTTTACTACTACGGAAGAGTACGAAATAAAGGCTTCAGAGCTCAGCGAGCAATATAATAACGCGAAAACGATCCAAGGAACCCAAAAATTCCATTGTTTCATTCCATTGTCAGAAAATAAAATTAAAGCAAAACTATACTCAAACTGTTCTGACAATAATGCCAAAGTGTTCGATATTGTAAAAAAATAAATAAAATCAAATAAAAAATAAGTAAAACTGTTTTCATGATCTCATAACCCATAATAAAATCCAAACCCAAAACTCTTAGCCCTCTCTTACCCCTATTGTGTCAAATCTATGATTATTGTTGTGTAATTTGAGAATTCATTTATATGTATAAATATTATATGTATATATATTATATGTATATATATTACATGTATATACATATAATATAAATACATATAATATTTATACATATAATATACATAATACAAATGAATACACAAATATTGAATATCGTAAAAACAACTTGTTTAACTCCCGCAAGACCCTTAACAAAAAAAACAGCACCAAACTGTGATTCTCGAAATAATTTACACGGTAAAAAATTTTTTTTCTACTAAATGTAAAAAATTGTGAAATGTTTGAAATGTCATAACTTTTTTGTTTATTAGTTTACCATCACCAAATTTTTATGGTAGATAGCTAATATAACGGACCATTTTCCCTAAAAAAATGACGTTGGTAAAAAGATAGGGTTTTGAGATATTTAAGTTTTTGTGACAAAAATTATATTTTTTAATGCAAAAAAAATATTTTTTTTACAGTGTATATTTTTTTAGTAATCACCATTTAGTTATCTAACTTTGCTGAAAAAATCATAACAATCGAACGAACCGTTTTTGCTGTGCAGCTTTTTGAATATTTTTCAACCATTTTCATATACACCCTTTTGAAAAGTTAGTCGTGACTCAACATGAAGATATGATATCGAAAAATGGTGATTTAGATGGAACTGAAAAACTGTGCAAAGTTTCAGCTCAATAGAAAATCATGAATTAAAAAAAGTCCTAAATTTTGATGCTGTTGCTTGGAATCGCTCATTTACAGAGTAGCTAGTGACTGGAGTATCTGGAAATCTGGGAAGCTGGGGAATAATAAGTGTTGATAGCTATCGTTTCCAATAAGCTTCAAAAATATCTGCAAAAAGTTAAAAACAAAATAGTCAAAACAGTATTTGACGGTGTTCCCGAAAAAACTGTTGTCAAAAGTAGTGAACAATTTTTGAAAATCGAATGGAAAATATCATTTCGAAGATTTCTCTTCCAAACATTCGCCAAAGAATTTTATCAGGAAATTTTTCTAGGCGTGGAACTAGAATATCATACCTACAGAAATTTAAACAAAAGCTTAGCTAGAGATAAAATTTCACAAGTAATATTCAGTAATTTTCGCCAAAATCCTGCATGAATTTATGCAGAAATTGTCATGGAGGTCATACAGGAGCATATTTCGAAGTCCGCATCGACAATTATTGTAACGTTAATTCCGTCGAGAACTTCTTCAAGAGTTCTGGCAAATATTTTCTGCTTTTTATTTCTGAAAATGCCATTACAAGTTTATTCAAAATTTTCACCAATATTTGTTCCGGTAATAGTTCAAAAACATTCATCACTTTACTGTAGAATGACCAGAAACTTCAATGGAAAAGAATGCTTTTCAGTTTGTCGTATGAATCTTGTGCAAAAAGACAACCCTTTCACTGAATAGATGAATCAGTTTCGGACTGGAGATTTTTCTGTTAAAGACACTCAACTTGACTTATACTACAATACTCAAAACCAGTCAGTCTATTTTGACAATTGATACATTTGCTAACACAGCTACTAAACATGTTATTGTCTCCAGTCATACAATGCTTCTTTTGCACTTTTATCACTCCAAATCTTATTTTTCTCGCTGAATAGATTATCATTTGCCACAGAACATTAAAAATAGTTGAAAATAGTGGCTTTTTAACAGAAAAAGTGACTTTAGTTGAAACATCTTGAAAATAGTGACTTTTTAGTGACTGACCCGAAAATAGTGACCAAGTCACTAAATAGTGACTCGCTACCAGGCCTGTATACTCAAACCGCCATTTAAGTCGAATCCATTAAAGTAAATTCTATTAAAGTCCCTCCATTTAAGTAACGCAACCTAAATGGAATTTGACTGTATCCCCAGCAAAACAAATGTAAATATGCTGCGGTTTCGAAAACATCTGTTCTTCGAAAAGTTCATTAGGCTGAGTAGGCCGAATAGGGACCTTTCCGGCCCAGTCATGAGGCTGAACACGCCATTAGGCCGAAAAGGTTATTGAGCTGAATACGTCATTGGGCTGCAAAATGCGTTTGACCGCAAAAGTCATTAGGCTGCAAAAGGCTTTAGGCCGAAAAAGGCCGAAAAGGTCTTTAGGCCGGTCTTTAGGCCGCAAAGGTCTTTAGGCCGAAAAGGTCTGAATACGACGAGCAAGGTTTCTTGTACATACTTTTTGATGACCCATTCGGCCTAATGACCTCATTCATTTATTTAGTTAACATCAAATTCATGATAATACTGAATCAACAATTTGCCGCCATAATACTCGATTTGCAGTTGCAGCTCTCCAACGTCGGTCACGCCCAATACTCGCCAGATCACGCTCCACTTGGTCCGCCCATCGTGCTCTCCGCGCCCCACGCCTTCTTGTACCAACCGGATGGTTAGCAAACACCAGCTTTGCAGGGTTGTTGTCCGGCATTCTTGCAACATGCCGTGTCCATCGTATCCTTCCGGCTTTCTGGATGCTGGGTTCGCCGTAAAGTGCAGCGAGCTCGTGGTTCATCCTTCTCCGCCACACACCGTTCTCCTGCACGCCGCCGAAGATCGTCCTTAGCGCCCGTCGCTCGAAAACTCCGAGTGCTTGCAGGTCCTCCTTGAGCATCGTCCATGTCTCGTGTCCGTAGAGAACCACCGGTCTTATTAACGTCTTGTACATGGTACATTTGGTGCGGGGTGAATCTTTTTTGACCGCAGTTTCTTCTGGAGCCCATAGTAGGCACGACTTCCACTGATGATGCGCCTTCGTATTTCACGGCTCACGTTATTGTCAGCCGTTAGCAAGGAACCGAGGTAGACGAATTCTTCTACCACCACGAAAGTATCCCCGTCTATCGTAACATTGCTGCCAAGGCTTGTCCTGTCTCGCTCAGTCCCACCTACCAGCATGTACTTTGTCTTAGCCGCATTCACCACCAGTCCGACCGTTGCTGCTTCACGTTCCAGGCGGGTGTACTGTTCTACCACCGTTCCAAATGTTCTAGCAATAATATCCATTTCATCCGCAAAACAGACCAATTGGCTGGATTTCGTGAAGATCGTACCCCGGCTGTTGAGCCCGGCTCGTCGCATAACACCTTCCCGGGCGATGTTGAATAGCAGGCAGGAAAGTCCATCACCTTGTCGTAGTCCCCGTCGGGATTCGAATGAACTGGATAGTTCACCCGAAATCCTTACGCTGTTCTGCACACCGTAAACAGTTTGTTACATGGAAAAATATTATGGAAATTTGCGGAAAAACTATCAAAGTTACCCCGTGATACCGTACATCAATAATTATAATTCAGACATTACTGGCATCCCTTTGAACTAGATTATAATAGAGCTGTAGTTGAAGAAGTTCAAATAGTTAGTTAGAAAACTGTTCATGAAGGAAGTGAATAGAGTGCATAATAACCAGAGTTAGAAGATATTTAAACGATGATGATGCCATTAGGTAGAACATTCTAACGCATCCATTAGGAAGGTGTGATTAATTAGCACTTTTGTTTTTCTAACAAGTTGCTGCCGCTAAGGAAGACGCCATCATATCGTCGCGTCGCATCGGTGATCCCAGTAAAAAGTTCACTGTCAAGTACGCTGGATGCGATGGCGCGGGCCGGACACGGAGGTCACAATCATAAAAATGTCCACTTGTTCGGATGACGTCGTCGGTCGGTACCTACGTTTTTACACCTCTTGAACAGCTATTGGCTTGGACTCGACACCAACGACCAACCAACGCTGATGGTAAATTGCCGTATTTGATTCTAGCTCGAGAATGGCTAGGACATAATGATTCAAGTTCTCGGCACCGACCGAGAATCGCCGGCTGTATAAAGTCAATTCAACTCATCTGAACGTGGTCATATCGAAAAGAGCCGCCCGATCACCGCACCGGTATCATATGTATGTCATCAATGCAATATCACAGGGGTTCTCAATCAACATGGCTCAGCGTTATCTGGCCCAGGCTACCCCGAACATCAAGTGGAACGTGACCACCACCGAAATGCAACACCACTGCACCAGTAATGGTAAAAGGAGGTTTAGAATACAAGATGGCAAAAGCTGAATGAACGGTCGCGTTCTAGATACAATGCATCTGGTTGTACTTGACAGTGGGCTGGCTATATGATGCCGGTCGTCACACCGCCGTCGCCGCAGTTAGTGTACCAAACGAGATTAGCCATGCTTGTCGGCTCGGCACTACTCGATTAATTACAGCCAACATTAGTTTATCTTTCTCAGCCACATAGTAGGTATGTAGAAGTTGCCGGCTTTAGTGGGAGACCAGTTTTCTTGGCTGATCTATTTTGGAATTTTCCAATTTTATTAGAGTGTTCGAAAAATAGCATCTTTCCTAGGTAGTGCGGTGTAGTCTTGGTTAGTTGAAATAATTGAACCAGGAAGTCTGAGTCATCTCATCAAAAATCTGTGGTGTTGAGAAACGATCACAAGATGCTGCATATAGGGGAACTTATGCTATTTTCGGCAGCATTGTTCTCTTCGTCATGGGCTGTTTTCTAAAACCGGTTGAACTCAAAGAGGAGCTCAAAACTTTCCCTTCCCAAGTTTCAGGCAATTTGGCCGACAAAAAACCCCATAAAACGAAGAAAACAAAACTGCTGAAAATACTCAAAGTTACCCTATTTTAGTGGCAGGCCCCTACGCAGGAAGGTGGGGAGGGGTTCGGGTGAAAACCCCAAAACCCAGCCTTTCTGTGCACGCACATACTTGGCATAATATACCGGATAAATTTGGCAACCAATAGGTATTCGTAAGTAAGGGATTCTCTTGAGTTTTAGGAATTCTTGGTTGAACCCTTATAAACCCATCTGCCATAACTATAACGGTGTCTGAGAATTATCAGTTTTTTTTTCCTAATATTAATAATCTTGATAGTGATGTAATTGGCCATAAGCTTGGTTGTTCAGACTTTTGATCCTCGTACGTATCTCGTCCTGCTGATATGGTAACGTATCGGCCTTCGACAAGTTCTGTGTCGGAATTCACCCAGATGGTCACGGAGACGACGTAGGACAATCGGACGGACACCTTCACGTCAAAAACGGCGGGGTTCTGGTCTACTTTGCACACGCTCTGTCCACTCTACCAACTTTCTGAAAAACAACTCCAACTACTTTCAACTATCACTTCAACTTCTCGGACTTTTCCGACTTCAAACTCATAACCCTCTAATACTCAACCCCGCCTTTAGACGGGGTATATTTAGAGCATTTTTGTATTTTTCTTGCCTGGGCAATCAAAACTTTAATATTTTTAGCTGATGTTCTGTTTGAGACATACAGTTATGGTTATTTGTTTCTTTTAAAGTGTATTAACATTTTTCATAATCATTGAAAAATTGATGTTTTTGTCACCTTTTAGACATCATTGTTTTTTGTGTTTAATCGCAACAATATCCGTAATTCAAATTTTTCCTCAATCCTTCTATTATAGTAAAAGAGTTTAAGGGAGTTACACACTAAAATGAAATTCCTAAAAGTTACATGGAAAATATTTTTTTATGGAAAAAAATTAAAGTTAAAAATGCTTTTGTCTTAAGGTGAAGGTTGCTCGAGATCACAACAATTACACTGCCTACCACCCAAACTTACCACCCAACACCCAACTGCCCACCCAAGCAAAGCAAACCAGAAGGCGCACAATGCAGTGCATGATGGTCAAATAAATGAAAAATAATTCTTGTTATATGAACTATATCAAGCCAATAGTAGAAGTTCGACAGTTTTTAACTTTGGTATACTCAATATTGATATAATTGGCTCATCTTCACAATAAGGTTCTTAGAAACATTTCAATTCCTTATGTATTTTCTTTTTTGCCCAGTTTGTACAACGTTTATCACACTATGCGCCGTTTATTTACGTTTTGTTTTTGACAGTTCTATCCTCTCTTCTCTCGCACCTCTGCTCACCAATCGTAGGCAACTACCGTGGTATGGGGTGACACTACTCCATATTAGAAATCAAACAGCAAACAAATCGATTATATCTTAATATCACGTTGGCTTACGCTTTGAACACTTTATCTCAAATTATTTCAATTATTGACAACGAGAACGCCATTATTTCGTGATGAGCGTGGCCATTATTTCAACCAATTTTATGCAGGCTGAACAACAACACCCTGTTTCACGGTACACTTTTCAGTTTCAGCCAACCACGATTGAAATCACGTCGGGTTTTCGACCACGAAAGTGAAAAACACGCGATTTTTCCGCGATATCCAATTAACTAGGCGAAAGAAGAAAGTTTTTCCTGTACACGATCTACTTTCCAAAGTGCTGGGGAAATCGTGAGTGAATAAAAAGGTGATTTCCAGAAAAGTAGTGTCGCGCTCCTTGAAGAAAAATGTGAGGTGGAAGTAGAATTTTTGCACGAAGTTTTAAAATTGTGATGAATATTCGAAAGGAATAGTACGCAACGATTATGAAATTTAGTTTTGTATCACGAGTAGCAACCACAGCAGATTTTGAGCAGGTAAGGCATTATAATTCAAAGAATTTGTTCGTCGACCTCCGTTCTTGGAGATGAGTAGGGTGAGGGGAGGAAGAGGTAAGGGGGCGAGTGACAGACATGTTTGCTGCCATATTGTGATTCCTGCAACTATGTCCTTAAGAAATCGGTATACCAAAGAGGCTTCCAGGAAAAATATAGAAGTGTAGGGATGTTCAAAAATAAAAATTAGAAAAATCATAAACCAAAATTCTCAAAATCTAGAATTAAAAAGAATCAAACGTAAAAAATTGAAGTATTTTTAGGCAAAGTACGTTTAATTGGCAAATTGAGAGATACATTTATGAAAAAAATACCACTTGTTTTAGTGGGATTCGAACTCACGCTAGTCCGGCGCTTTAACCAACTAAGCCTCAGAACAAGTTACAATTCTGCTTAAGTTAAAAAGAATCTTATTCCAAACATGTTTACATCGATTTTAGCAAAGACGGCTAATAACAAGACAGACATCTACCCTCTTGCTTCATATACCTTGGGAGCTACAAGCACACTAGCGCCACGAACGACTTCAGGGAACAACATCGTAAAGTTGTGCATGCGATGCTATTATTTCCGTGTACGTATTTGCATGTACACACACACAATCATATTTTAATGTTCCTGTGAATTGTTGAGGGCGTTTCAACCATGTCGCCTGCAACAGGGTGGGAGCTGTCTGTCTTGTTATTAGCCGTCTTCGATTTTAGACAACGAAAAATTATATTTAGATCAAAATAAAAAATGCGGGTAATAGAGGGTTAATTTTTTATCGTTCCAAAGCTTACTGTCGTAGTCGACGAACTTTGGGCAAGAAGTCATGATCGAGGTTCATGACCTCTTTCCTCGATCAATGCCATCTCCAACATGGCCACCCAGTGGGTGGTAACCAATCCCTCTGGGGGTGCGTTTTTCAACTACGGTGTGTAGTATACTGATGGTTGCTTTTAGCGTGGTGGAGCCTGTTCGATCCTTATCCTATCGGAAGGTTGTAACTGGAAAGAACCTACACTAATCACGAGTATTAACATTTTAACAAATCACGAAATCCTCGGCAACACTCACGAAACGAAATCACCAACACTTACATTTGTTTGATATTTTCAGGGTAATGACAACAAGAACTCCTACTGAAGAAAAACATCTTGGGAAAAGTGGAATTCAAGCCCAACCTTACCAAACACCGTATGTAACATATGTTAACAAAAAAGGGTTTTTTACATGAGGCACTGAATCTCGTAAAGGACTACTTGTATCACTCATCTTTGAGGATGATTTGTGAAAAAATACCCGGATTTTTCACGTTTCTAAAATTCTCAATGCATGAGTTGCTATGGGAATAGCGAACTTCCCCTTCGTTTTTCTCCGTTCGTCGATTTTGTTACATACAGTTTTTGGTAAAGTTAGACTTGAATTATCATTTTATTTTATCTGTAAAAATCCTAGAAATCTCATAAAATTCTGAACTCAAACTGAGATTTATTTTTATTTTTTGAGAGTTCATGCTAAAGTTTTTTTTAGGTTTTCGAGATCTTTGTATTTATAGCATTGGGCAAATAATTTCAGACTAATCAGTCAAAAGTCATAAAAATATTCAATAGCGACATTTGACCAATATTTTTTAAGAAATTACTGACTTTTCTTGCCATTCTTGCACAACCCCTGCTGTCAGTTTTGGCAAATTTTCAAAGGGAATTTCTTACCACTGTTTCCGAATTTCCTGCATGCCAATCGAAGCCTTTATGTATAAAACTCATTCCTAACAAACAACTTCTGTACAAGTTGAATAAACATTACTTAAGCAAACTTCAACTTAAGAAGCTGTTTTAAGCTTCTTTTTATGTGTTGGTAATCTGAATTTTTATTTCCTGGTGAATCTGGAGAAATTTCTTATAGAATCCCTGAAATATTTATGGAATTTCAGAGTTCTAGAAAAAAAATCAAACTTTACTGGCCAAATTTTCATAGGAAGACGTTGTCTAGAAACCTTAAGGCACAATTTTCTGCAAAACGCCCGAAATAGTTGCAAAGCTTTGTAGAGGAATTCCAAATTGAAGTTCTGGAAGAATGTCTGATAGAATTTCTAATAGAATGGTAACAAGAATCAGAAAAGAGAAAAGTCCAGAGCAAATTTGAACAAATTTGTTATACTTAAACTTATAAACATATTTTTAAATTCCTCTTAATACGATTATCGAAGAAAGTTCTTAGAGAATGACGACAGAAACTGAACGAAAATTCCATGGGAATATTTTTTCATAAATTCAATCAAACTAATCTTGAAGAGTTTTACCAGAAATCCAAAATCCCTGGCAGAAATCCTTTAAAGTTTATCCCAAATTCGTGATTTTAGTAAATATGCCATCGTTTCGGCCAAACTGAGTTGTAATAACCGGAATCGTCACATTCTCTACAAGAGTGTTTTTGAATTTTCTAAACTTCTGGTCTAATTACAGCTTTAACCCTTTAGGACGCGCGCCGTTAAAAAAAAGCACAACACTTCCAAAACAAACCTCTCTCGTCGTATCCTGCGCGAGCGCGGTGCAGTTTTCGGATCAAACAGGCACGCGTCATGAAAGGTTGAATATTTTCTAGTTTAGTCTACCATTCATTGAAAGAATCTTGGAAAATGATAGAATCGACTACTTACATATATCATTTCTCTTAATGCTTGCAGTACATTGAAAATGCATTACAAGCATTACAGCGGCCAGGCTTACTGTGCAGCGTTATTGATTCTACAGTCAAACCGTTAAGCGGGGACATCTCGTACCAACCGCCCAGTTTGATGTAGAAAGCCAACTGCGTGAAAAATCGGTGGGGGTGACGCTGCTAAAAAGGCTAACGCCACCCCTGGGATGGAACACAAATATTTAAACCGTGTTCTGGCCCTTGTGCCTAGGCTCAAGCGCCTTTGCGGGCTCTCCGAAATAAAATAAAGCACTGATTTCTCAGAGTTGAGGAGCTATGACGTAACAAAAACAAGTTCCTCCGTAATGGTTTATGAACGTCGCCGCTAAAGAAAAGAAAAGAATAGAAAATAATATGTAGCCTGAAACGCTCTCACCAATTCGCCAAAAACACCGTGGAAAATGCCATTAATGCGCCCTGCCGGATGTCCTTTTCTTCCAAGTTCCAAGTCATATGTCGCGAAAGATGAAAGGGACCGTCCTGGAAAGTTAAATATTTTCAGAACAATACTCATGTCATAAGAAAAAACATGAACATTTCAATCAATTTTTAATATAACTCGGGTTATTTTTTTTTTTTTTGTTTGTATTAACGAGATTTTTAACCCTAGGCTAGTTCATCTCGGGACCCACGCTTTACTTCCCTTCCGAAGGAAGAACTCACATTTTGTGAGTACATATGTCGGGAGTGGGATTCGATCCCAGGTCCCCGGCGTGATAGTCTCGGGTTATTTGAGTTTTCTACTAATTGTAAAAAATTTAATTCAACAATCGTCTAAAAATTGTGGATTTACAAGGAAAATTCGTAGATGTATATAGATTAGCAAAACTCAGTATTTTAAGAAAATTCATAAAGTACTAAAGTTTTGAGTTATTTATTAATACAGAGGTAACTATACTGATTCAGCAAAAAAAACTTTATATTTAACCCTCTTTAGGATGTTATGATAGATGCACCGGGGGGTCATATTGACCCCAACATCTTACTAGGGTTAATGTTTACTTCTGTTTTAAACTACCCTGAAACGCATTAACTGTCACCTCGTGAGTTAACAACAGGTTGTGAACAACAGAATGCATTTACACTACCTTTTGAGTGTAAATGTATCCATGAATGGCAAGAGAAATTTTCGGAACTATGGAGGGAATTCCAGGAAAATATCCTGGAGGAACTTCAGAGGGAAATTTCAAGAAAATCCCTAGAGAAGTCCATGTAGAAACCTCTGGAGAAATCTCTACTAGAGGAATTACTGGAGTTAACCCTAACATGATATTTAGAGGGAATTCTTTATTAATGCCTGGTAACATTTCAGGAGGAATCTCTAGGTAAATTCCAATAATACCAAATGGAGGAATCTCTTGAAGAAATATCTGCTATAGGAATATATGAAGATATCCCTGGAGGAATCTCTAACTCAATTTTTGGAGAAATCTCTAGCGGAGCTTCAGGAGGAATCCATTAAGAGAACCCTGGAAAAATCCCTGGAGAAATCCATGAAAGAGCCCGTAGATGAATCTCAGGAGAAATTCTTGGAGAAATCGCGAGAGGAAGCCAGGGAGAAACCCTGGATAAACACAATGGAAGAAATTCGGGAAGAGTGACCTAAGATAAATCACTGAAGAAATCACAGGAGAAATTTCTGAAGAAATCTCAACAACATTTCCTGGAACTGAAACTGAAATTCTGGGTGGCTGGCACGGTGATTCCTCCCTGGAGCCCTTTGCCATCATGCACTTTGTCTTCGACACATTAATGACTAATCCGATTCGCCAGGCTTCACACTTTAGTCGGAGGTACGTTTCCGCCATCGTCTCAAATTTACGAGCTATAATATCAATATCATCAGCGAAACCAAGCAGCTGAACGGACTTCGTGAACATCATTCCACTCGTGTTTATCCCCGCTCTCCTTCTAAGGCGAACAGCAAGCACGAAAGACCATCACCTTGCCGTAACCCTCTGCAACATTCTAAGGGACTCGTGAGTGTCCTCAAATTACGCACATCACTTGATCCATCGTCGGCATTATCAAACGTATCAGATTATCCGGGAATCCATATTCGGACATAATCTACCATAGCTGTTCTCGATCGATTGTATCATACGCCGATTTGAAATCGATGAACAAGTGATGTGTGGGCACGTTGTATTCGCGGCATTTCCGCAACACCTAGCGAACATCTGTATCTGTGCATTGTAGCGCGTTCACCCATGAATCCAGCCTGAACTCTCTTGCAATCGGTGATAGACGGCGGCATAAAATTTGAGAGTGTATCTTAAAATTAAATTGAATAAAGTTGAAATGCTGCTTCGACCTGAATTTCGCTTGTTCTATGCAGACGATGTAAAGACAGGGTGTCTACTACCTGGAAAAACCTGGAAAACCGGGAATCCTCAGGGAATTTTATTTAACAGGGAAAAACCTGGAATACTCAGGGAATTTCTGGAGTACTCAGGGAAATTTTACTCCGATAAAAAAACATTAGGTCGTATGAACCTGGTATTAAAAATCCATATTGAAATTTCGCTACAAGGATTTTTTTCTGAAATTCCGTCAGAATTTCTTTCTGGAACTTCTTTAAAAATACCTCCTGGAATGTCTCCCAGGATTACTTATAAAATTCCTTCCGCATTTTTGACGCTATTTTTCTTGGTATTCCTTTTTGATTTTTTCCGGAAAGGTATACTTCCGGATTCCTTCCAGGATTCCTGAATTCCAACCGATTTTTCCTGGAGTTTTTCACGGGGATGCTATTTCCTCCCAGAGTTCCTCCAGTGTTTTGCTGAATGAAATCTTCGTAGGATTTCCACCAGAATTTATCCCGAATACTCTATAAGAATATCTGTCGGGATAAATCGTGGAATTTCTTTCGGCACTCCTCACGGAAATTTTACCCGATTCCTTGCGGTGTTCTTCTTGGGACTTACCCAGAAGATCTTCACAGAATGTCTTTCAGAGTTGCTAAAGGAGTTATTCCTGGGATTTCTACTAAAGTTCCTCCACACGCTAAGAAAAAGTTACTCTAAAATGAGTAAGATTCACACAAAACTGAGCTAAACTGGAACAGCTCAAAAAATGAGTAAATTGCATTTCCAGCGATAGCGCTGGCCCGTGTGCAAAAATCCAAACAGTTTAAGCCGTATAATAGTCTTCACATCAGCAAGAATATTATACAACTTAAACTGATGAGATTTTCGCACTTGGGCCAGCGCTATCGCTGGAAATAAAATTTACTCATTTTTGAGTTGTCCCACTTTAGCTCCAAAATGAGTGAATTTTCTGACCGTGCAAGGGTTTCTGAAAGAGTTTTCACGAATTTAGAGCAAGAGCTCCTCAAAAGATTTCTTTCATTTGTTTCATGTGATATCTTCAAACCATTGCTTTGGGCTTTCTTCGAGATGTTCCTCCTAGTCTCCTACAGGAATTTGTTCAAAGTTTTCGCGAGGTTTATTTTGAAGCTTTACCTGAGATTTTTCTCGGAGTATCTCCTGGAACTTCTCTCAGAAGATTCCTTCCGATGTTGGTCATGAGATGTCTCTCAAAGTTTTTCTTAAATTACCCTGGATTTTCTCCTTAGATTTTTTTTTCCAGAGTTCCTTCTGGGATTTCCACAGGAGTTATTGCTGATATTTCTCATTGAATTCTTCTCTCGCATTCTTTCAGAGCCAGGCTGTTTCTTGTAGTTGTACCGGATTTCTTGCAGTGATCCACCTGAGAGTTTTTACAGATATTCTATGCATTATTCAAAATTCTTCCCGGAATCTTTACCAGAAATTGTCCCGAGATTCTGGATACTCCTTTAGGGATTTCTCCCAAAGTAATTGCAGGGATCCTTCTACGGGTTTTCCTCAGAATGTCGCCTGAGATAACTTACGAACTACCTTAGGGGTCATTCAAATATGACGTCCATCATTTAGGGGGGAGGGGAGGTCTGAGAAAGTTTGACACTCCATATGTTAGGTATACGAAAAAGCGTGACAGAGGGGGGAGGGGGGTCAAAAATCCCCGAAAAATGATGGACGTCATATTTGAATCGTCCCTTATAGGAAATTCATGGAGAAATATTCGAGGGAATTCAAATAAAAGTTGCGAAAAATTCCGCAAAGTGTTATTGAAAAAATCTTGACATGAACTTCAGGAAAAACCTGAGGAAAAAATGAGACATCTCGAAAAAAGTTCTAGGTAATAGTAATCCCGAGAAGAATTATTAAGGACATTCAAGGAGGAATTCTGAAAACCTCATGGATACCTGAAAGCAGCTGCGGACGAGGTTCCGCGGGTAAAACAAGAGGAATATCGGAGAACTATCGGAAAAGTTCAATAGTTTATGGATAGCTGTCCCGGAAAACCACTAAAACAGACATGGACACTGGCTTCAGCCGGCGGCTGTACCGATTGAACGAAACTTAATACGGAAAAATTTCATCGCTCGGAGCGGGAAACGAACCCTCATCCACCCGGACTCTAACCGCATGGCTACGAGGTTCAACCAATGACACTCTTGAAGAAACTTTGAATAGTTTTGGATGGATCTTCAGGAGGTATCCAGCGAGAATCTCTAGAAATATATCGGAAAACCTTTGCAAGAAATATCGGGACGTACTCAAACAGATATCTCGTGTGAAAGAATCCTGCGGAGAGCCAGGGAGAAACTTTGGAAGAAATTTCAGGAATTATGCTCAGAAATCTTGAAAGAATTTTTTGAAGAGTAGGAGAACTTACGTATTTTCGGCAGTTTTGTTCTCTTCGTCATGGTTTTTTTTAAACCTGTTGAACTCAGAGTTGGCATCAAATCCTGCCCAACCAAGCTGAATATGATCAAGTTTCAGGCAATTTATCTGGCATAAATCCCTCATGACGAAGAGAACAAACCTGCCGATGATACCCTAAGTCACCCTTTATAATTTTCAGAAAATTTGGGTTGTTTTATAATTTATTTAAGTTTATAATTCAAAACTTTCAAAATTTCATCTGGCAAAACCTGGAAAACTCAGGGAATTCTATTTTGAGTTATGAATAGACACCCTGAAAGATCTTCAGTTCAAACCACCGACCCTCAACTTGAGTCACGTTATCTTGAACTTTCCGTAGTGGTGTTCATTCCAATAGCATTTCTCAACGTTGACTACCAACTTTATAGAAAAATATACTACCCATGATCGCATATCAGTCCCATCTTTGCTGGGTTTCCTATTCATATGGGACAATTATGCGATCATAGGCAGTATAGCAACGACAAATTGGAGCATTTTTTGATTCTTTCATAAATGAGTAAAACTATTCTTGAAAATTGTAAAGCTTAATGTATTTGTAATAAGGATATATGTACCTTCAGACGTTTTAGTACGTGTACTGTACGAACCATGTTAAAACGCTTGTAGCACACAGCGTAAGCGTGGTGTCGCTCGGGGTGGTCGAAGACGCAAAAACATATTTTTGGTTCAAATTAATGATGCACTTATGTTTCATATATCCACACGTACTGAGTGATTGCTTCAATATCAACTGAGGACAATTTCTGAAAGATTAAATAATCTGTATAATTTTTACGTGCATATCAAAAAACGATAGATGAATCTCGCCATATAGGGTAGTGGAGGTATTTTGGACCGGGCAGGTATTTTGGCCCACCTAGGGAGTTTTATGATATTTATCACGTAATCTCTACTAAATTTTGGTAAATTTTTATTGGAATACGAAAAGTATTAAATTATGTGATGACTTTTATTTTGGATGTCAGTTAAATATGATGTTTCGCATCAAAAATAGAGAAAATGTTTTCACTTCCAATGAAACGCACGGAAAAGCACCAAAAACAAAGAAGGTGACAAATTTGTAGTCGGCTTCGAAGAGGTATTAAATTTTACAATTAAATATTTATTTCATGTGAATGTAGTTAGGGCCTTGTAAGAACTCAAAATAAACTGTTCTTAACCTCGGTGGAGGGATAATATTTACTAAAATAGTGGTTTGAGGTATGGCCAAAATATGTTCAACATAATCAGATGTGGACATATTTTGGACCACCTGTCAGAACCATCTCTCCAGTTCCTTCTAAAAGGAGAAAATATTCATGCCAATGTAATGTACTCTAAAAATAGATAAATAGAATAAGTTAGGACCTCCCGTGATCTGAGTTGTTATACGTTTATTTTACAATGAGATTGTTGTTGGTTCGATTTGTTCTAACAACTTTTCGCCAAGCTAAAAATTTCGATTCGACTTGTTTCCTTACAACTTGTCGACAAGTTGAAATTTTCAGGTGTTAAGTCATCCAGTTTAGAAAAATTGTCCTTCTCGGCAATCGGTTGATGACTGAGACAATGTGTTATCTAATGTATGTTTGACAATTTACGGATCATTCAAATTACTTTATTTTTGATGGCCTTTCCACTCATTACAATATGTGTGGAACGCCTTTATTATTTAGCAAAATCACTAGACTTTCACATTTCCTATTAAGCGTAACGTAATTTAAGCATGGTAACTGACGTCATACAAAAGTTAATAAATACACGTTTTGCGTAACATTTTTTTTTATGAAACATCATACTGCAATGCGTCAAAACTGGCAATTGCCACAAAATTTCATCTTTTTTTACCGTTACGTAATTTTTAAACGTTCCCTGCCTCAACAAATGAATAGAAATGATGTAAACTTTACGTAGTTTTAACTATTTTTAAATTTTAGCTGAGGTGGCTTTCATTTCATCAATCAATTGAAGTTTTATTTGGTGGGCCAAAATATGTGCACTTGGTGGTCCAAAATAAAATCAGGTGGTCCAAAATAGAAGCCCGAGATCCTTCAGGAGTTTTGATATTTCTTGTATTTACTACAACAATTTTGAGTTCTGTTTGGCCTTTTTCGACAGAAAACATGTTGCTCTACGTAATGCCTACTGAAATTATCCATATTTTGAAGTGGGAACCTTCTTTTTTCGCTGAATTGTTCATCTACTTCCTAAAGGGGTCCAAAATACCTCCCTTACCCTACTAAACACAAAAACAACTTTTTGTTGCTTCATGTTGGTCCTATACTGTATACACAACTCAATGGAGTCAACAGCGGTCAATAATTGTTTAATTATCTCAGTCATTTATAACCTATCATACTGTACCAGATGGCGCTTTATGGCTGCACACAAAGTTAATAACTTAACAACTAAAGTACAAACAAAAAGTCACTAAACACGATGAAAACATTAAACCACACCATATAACAACACTCATCATCATCGTTAACCGCTTTTTTGCCGACCGGTTCGATATCGTGTTTAAAATTCTGCTTCGAGTAGGAGCAGACCT
Source organism: Aedes albopictus (assembly GCF_035046485.1). Taxonomy (NCBI): domain Eukaryota; kingdom Metazoa; phylum Arthropoda; class Insecta; order Diptera; family Culicidae; genus Aedes; species Aedes albopictus. The sequence continues at coordinate 411,596 of NC_085136.1, read as the reverse complement.
AATCATTCATTCGGTCTAGGAAAAAAATAGTCCGTATCAGACATACGCATTTTTTACTGTACCCGGTTACTAGACAGGTTGATCGTCCGTTATAGGTATCCTACATACAAAAAAAAGCTTTGATTAAAAATCAACAAATCCCGATACTTCAATTTTGAAGCCTCCTTTGGTTGGCTGCTGCAAATGGTGAAGTGGTCCAAGTGAACCGGTAGCGTGTTGTTCTTGCTGGTGGTCAGCTCGCCATACCAAAGGTGGCCTTGAACTTGAACCACCAACCACCATTCAACCGGCTTGCTTAGCTCTGGCGGCGGGTGGTAGGCAGTTCACATATGGAGGAGGCATTGCATTGCGACGTAGAAGCCGCGGCTATCCGCGCTGCCGTCACGGAACCAGAAAAAAACAGTGCGTGCGCTCTCCGCGCGCGCGCCCGTCGAGTACATATTGGCGCAATTAGCACATCGACGCTTATTGATTGCTTGCTCACTCTTGCTATTCAACGGATAACTAACGGCACACGGTGTTTAATGTATGCATTTTTTTTTGTTCCTTCCTGCTTGTCCTGCAGCTCCGCTCGGAAGACGTGGTACGGGCCTACATCGACCGGATCCGGGAGGTGAATCCGTTGATCAATGCCGTGGTCGAGGAACGATTCGCGGCGGCCATCGAGGAAGCCAAGAAGGCAGACCAGATGATTGCCGACATGCAAACGATTTGGCTCATCAAAACCTATCCGCTGCTGGGGGTTCCATTCACGGTGAAGGAAAGCTGCGGGTTGAAAGGTAAGGACTTCCTTGTAGACCGAGAGGTATGATATTAGCAACACTCTGATTTTCTGTCGTTTTATGAGGTTTATTACCGTTTACTCAGTTTTAATATACATGAAATTCAGCTGGGTTTACTTTTAAGGAACTTGTCCATTCCAGTAAAAGTTTAGGACGTTCAAATCTAGGAATATACAAAAAATAATATGGTCCTTTAAAGTAAATCCAATAACTGTTCCAATCCAGCTTAAGCAAACCGTTAAAAAACAGAGTGTTGCTATTTTTACTTCGGTACGAATGTGTCTCGCCAGCTCTTATCAGTACCGGCAAGAAAGCACTGACCTAAAACCGCGCGGACCGTTGTGATCCGCTGCGCAAAGGTTATCGATATCTGCGAAACGAAACGCTAATGTATTGCATGCGGCGAGCAATGCAATGGTTGACTCTTCTGACTCGTTGCAGGTGCCCTGTTCACCGGAGGCTCTCTACCTCGTGCGGGAATCAAGGCGAGCTCCGACGGTGAAGCGGTGGCACTACTGAGGGCGGCCGGGTGTATTCCCCTGTTGGTGTCCAACACGCCGGAATACTGTCTCAGCTGGGAGTCGTACAACCACATCACCGGCCGAACGTTGAACCCGTACGATAACCGCCGGACGGCCGGCGGTTCCTCCGGAGGGGAGGGTGCACTGATTGCGGCCGGCGCTTCGCTGTTCGGCGTGGGAAGTGACGTTGCCGGATCGATCCGGGTGCCAGCGCTGTTCAACGGCATATTCGGCCATAAGCCAACGGCAGGTGAGTTCAACGAGTTATTCACAAAATCACGTGAAGTTGGAGCTACGTCTCACATAGGTTTGCACAACAGTGCGTCTACGAGAGTTCTGGGGAATACGTAATGCACGATGTATTATGCACCATATTGATTGATATAAACAATAATACATTCAGTAATTACACACATACCAACTTGATGCTGGGTCATTAGGCCGAAGGTCATTAGGCCGAAGGCCATTAGGCCGAAGGTCATTAGGCCGAATGGTCATCAGGACGAATTGAAAGTTAGCCGTTGTTTTTACCTTTTCCAACAATTTTTGACAAAAACTAGTTTAACAATGGAACTACCCAGGTAACCACTAAGCATTTGAATAAGCCGTGTATCAGCCCGTATTACGCATTTAAACTGCTTGCTGCCCTACATAAGCAGTTCGAATGCATAGCTGCCTTGAGTTAGCATAAGCTGTGCTGCTCAAAAGCTTTCGGCTGTTAATTAGCATTTCAACTGCTTGAAGTGGTTTCACTTGGGAGCATACAGAATGCTTTTCAACTGCTCTTTAAATGCTAGGAGCAAAAAGGTTGGGAGATATGTTACGCATTTGGCAACACATTTTGTCTCTCTCTTACAGAGCCTATGTTTCTATTTACAAATTTGTGCATCTTATTTGTTTCTTCATTTTCCCCTACTCATCCAAAAGCACCAAAGAAAACATTACTGCAGCTGGATTGGATTGGGAACCGAACATCATCAAAAAATCTCCAATTATTCATCATTTCGTCGGAAAATATGTGCCGAATAGGTGGATGCTTTGGTGGATCATAGGATTGTTTGAAAGAGGGAAGAAACAATCATATTCCACAGATATTTAAAAGAAGGGATCGTAATGCTCTACCACAATGAAAAATCTCAATGAAAACAAGTTTTGGATGTTGAATCTGAAGCTGTTATCGAATCATTCTTTATATTGGTGATTTAATCAACGCACGCCACCGGGACTGCTTTAGCATCGTGGATCAGGAGCAACAGAATCCGAAGCAGATATGATTAATCAATCTCCGGATCGTAAGTTCAAACCTACATCACTACAAAAATCAGCAAAAAAGTACCACCTAGCACCGGCTGGAATATGGAAGGACGATGAAGCGGGGAAGCAGGCTGAGAGAACGAGAAGCAGACGTCAATCTATTTTTGTTTTTTTTATTGCTCGACGAGGCGTTACGCTTCTTTGACATTTCGTCACGACGTTCCTGAAGGGATAGCACTAAGACAGCCCGTTATTTTGCCAAAACCTGCTGTGAGGTAGCACTATAGTCGCATATGCGGCTAATCAGCATTAAACACCTTGTCGTAAAGGCTACTATAATGCTGATGGAATGCTATTTTAAATGCTTACTGGTTACTTGGGTAGAAAGAATAGCCTATGTTTTAAAGAAGGAAAAATTTATGAATTGAATATCAGCAGTTTCAGCGCCAAAAACTATTTCAGCAATGATACTAGAAAGAACAGCCTATATTTAAAAGAAGGAAAAATTCATGGGTAAAATATCAGTAGATTCAGCATCAATAAAGTATCTTCGTGCCTATCACACGATACATACATGCAAAATGGTCATTTGCAGAGGAAGCTCTCAGTTAATAAGCTGAGAAGCAGGCTTTGTCTCAGTGGGGACGTAACGGCAAGAAGAAGACCCAATGACCATTCGGCCTGATGACCATTCGGCCTAATGACCATTCGGCCTAATGACCATTCGGCCTAATGACCTTCGGCCGAATGGCCTTCGGCCTAATGACCTTCGGCCGAATGGCCTGACACCCTTTAATTTCTTATCAGCAGATGCGAAAAAATGAGTCTGCTGTTTCATTTCGACAAAATATTATTATCATCAGTATTTTTGATAATAAGCCTTGGAGGATTGATGTTTGTTACTACGTCAATGCTACATTCAGAGGATTGTATTTCTGAAGATTTGCAAGAATCAAACTCGAGATGCAGAGGTTTGCGTCATCATTGATGCCGAAGATTGAGAAACTGTTATTGCAGAAATGCAAATACATCCCAAGTAATCACAAGCATTATATCATTGCACGAATTAGACTGAATATCAACCTTTGCAATGCGAAATGCAGTAATTCCACACTTCTCATGCAATATACCTTTAGATTGGCATTATCAATGTATTGATGCATTACATTTTTTCTTTACATTAGGGTGCATTAAAAGGTGATATACGATAATTCAATAATTCAACACTGCAAAAACTGTATAAATGCAATGTACAAACTAGCAAAGATTGCTCTAACAATACAATTATAAAAGCTTGACTCTAATGGTAAACAAATGAAATCAAGAAAAGTTAACAACTTCATGGTCAACTATAGCGGTCTTCAACACTTCTGGTTCGACTCCCGACCAACTTAATCCTCGTTTGAACCACCGATCGACGACTTTCTTCAGAAAACCCTTTTTTTGACTGCTATCGCATGCCAATTATGATGGAAACCACAATTAGCATAATATTATGAGCATTGTACGAAAGGTGTTTTATTTTTCTTATATTGATTGAATATCTTCTATAGAATGCATTATGCATTTATCAGCGATTTATCAGAATGTGATTACGAATCCCTGTAATTACATATGACATAGTCGTTTTGCCCTCTACTGAAATGGTTGAGGCAGAATAACAGTTTTCTTTTAGTTAATGAAATATCGGCTGTTATCACAGCAGCAGAAACGGTCCACAGCACCAGCGCGAATGTAACTCATCAAGCGGTCTTCAACACTTCTGGTTCGACTCCCGACCTGGCAACAAAAAAAATGGTTAAAACATTCATGTGGGGGGCATTAGTACCGTCGATAACGAAACGGTGCTAAAAATAGATTTTTGTTTTGGTTTTTCGTGTTGCACGTATTAAGCATGTGCAAATGCAAATGTACAGCACATGCATTTATGTCACTTTAGCAATGGCTGTCAACGTGCAGCAATATGTGGCACTAATTTAATTTTAGTGGGGCCCTTTTCGACTTTAATATTGCTTCAATGAGGTATTTAAAGTAATGCAGCATTATTTACACAATTTTAAATATAAATATACGGCAAAATTGATGCACTTATATACGGCTTCGTGGTTACTTGGGATGTACTCGACTTTTTCAGTTGTGCTCAAGTGTTATACATTTTACGTAAGATGATTTTCTAGATTCACTGAAAGTGCAAAATTTTGGTAATACCAACCCGTGAGGTCAACGTGCATATGTGCAAATGGATAAATTATTGGTTGAATTAGGAAAAAAAAAAATCCACAGCTCTGGTAAGATTTGAACTCATGACCTTTATACGCTTGACATGTGCTTTACCAACTAAGCTACCGAGCCAATTGATGACACGGTTTTTTAGTTGCAAATTAAAAGCGTATACATTGCGCTTTGAATGATTTTCATGCTGCACATCCCTAATGAGATTAATAAGGGTACAAATACCCTATAAGATAATTAAAATCCCATCGATCTACCTAATTTTCCCCTAACCGCAAATATAACCATCTCCCATGAACATTAGTATGGGACACGCTTGTCGACTCCAGTCGACTTTTTAGATTCCATTTAGGTCCGCGATCGGTGAAACTATAATTTAGCGCAAGCGGTTCACAGTTTATATAGGATTTACTATGGGAAAAGTTACACTTACAGAAATTAAATCCCAGAGGTCGCCCCTTGTCTCCTTAATTCAAACCGATCAATGTTCCTCATCCACGAATCATTCTCTTGAAGACCGCAAAACGATTGGATGCTTGGAAGATGATGTAGATCGATGAGACGGTGTAAAAGTTAATTTACGCTTTTTGCAATAAATATTAAACATTAAATTTGCATAGTCTACTTTTTCATAGATAATGGTGTCAATAGCTGAACACAATACTAGCTGAATATTGGTTTGACGTATCATTTGTTTGACAGTTTTGACAACTGAGCTCAACTTCAGTTTTTGATTGTTCAGACAACAGTTACGCTCTCTTTTTCGAGAATATTTATACAATCAAAGAATACAAACACAAAGAATGCCATCTCCTGTCTTTTTATATGAAAAATGTCAAGCGACAATACAGGTGGCGCTCTCTAAGCGTATCAAGATAGAAGCTCTCAGTGTTCTTGATTTGTTATGAGAGAAGGTGGTGTGAGTATGATTTAAAATCCGTATACAATCAGCAACACACACTATCGCATGAAGATTCAACTTTCATCCGTGGATAGCGCTGAGGTAGTGTAGAATTGTAGGAAGAACACTGCGTAGCACTTATCCCCTCCAGCACTTCTTTCGAGAGTAGCGATTAATGATTACTGAAAATCGCTTCAACCTGCAGATAATTTCTTTTCGTTCTGTTAAATTTTCTCTCACCCAATTTTCACGAAAATCTTTTCAAAGCAGATTAACAAAAATTGTGCCCGCGACGGGATTCGAACCTGGAACATTACTAAAACATACGCGACACGCGCACTCTATCCACACCACCACGCCAACCACACAGAGGGTATAGAAAATATAATGCATAAAACCAATCATCGTCGGCGCCATATGAGTCAAGGATAGACAACATAATCGGCCGACAAAGGGCAAACAAAATTCTCGCACCTTTGGGAGTGAGTGAAAAAATGTTTTCGCTCTGCTCTTTGTGCGGGAGATTTATCAAGTCAGATTTTCGCTGAAAATTGGCGTGAGGGAGAATTCTATTTTCGTGAGAATGAGCGAAAATTCCGACCGCTGCTGCGTAGGAATTCTTAGAAGATTATTTTGAGAATCTTTTGAGTAAAGCTGGTAATGAAAAAACTTTTAAATGAAACACAGTAAGGCGCCATTCACAAATTACGTAACGCTCTAGGGGGAGAGGGGGAGTATGGCCGAGCGTTACGGCCCATACAAAAAAAAAATTGGGTTTTCATACAAAAAAGCGTTACGAAGAGGGGAGGGGGGGGGGGTGGGTCGACAAATGTTGATTCTAGTGTTACGTAATAAATGGATGCTGCCTAAGACATTTTCGAAAAAATCTTTAGATAGGAATCTTCTAGGGATAATACCTGAAGAGTATGCTGATAAAATGCCAAGATGAATTGCTGTAGAAAGTGCTGAAAAAAACTCAGCAGAACCCTTCCACCGCAGTTACCTAGAAGAACTTCTGTAGCCATTGGGATTATTTTTACATTTTCTTACTAAAGCTCTTTTAAGGTTTTCAACCGCAAATTAGTTCGAAATTCCTTCAGGGTGTTTCCTGGTTTTTTTTTCTAAGAACACGTCCAGGAACTTCTCCAGTAATTTATCTGGAATCGTGGCGAACTCATCTAGGGCAAAAGCCTCGTTAATGAAGACAAAAAAAATATCCGGAAATCCTTGCAAAGATTTGCAAATTCTTGCATTTTTATAGGTTTCCTCGAGGGTTCGCCTAAACAGATTACCCGGGGATCTAAAGGTTTCTGAATATATGCCTTAAAAATATACTTATGATGGATCACACTGAAAATTCTACCGGTATTCGAGAAAAATCTAATTGGAACCTCTCAGTAGCACCTCTCAGTAGCTTTCGGTGGAGTAATCAGATGATATGCCAAAGAAATATATGTAAAGGAATTCCTGGGAACTAGTTTGTTTTCAGGAACTTTTGTAGAATAGAAGAAAGGTACAATCAACCATTTTCATTTCAATTTTAAGTGACCGGATGGTTGGTCTATGCAACCTGCACTAAATTGGTGCAGACTGAGTTTCGTTCCAGTTCGACAGATTAATGTTTTCAATTTTATCATAGACCCGATTTACAATTAAAATAAGTTTCTGTTAGTAGCCGGATTCGAACCAAGAACCTTGAGATCACCAGGCTCGCACGCTATCACTCGGCTTTCGAAACGGTTGATATGAGAGGAAAAAACGCACACAAGATGCGTTTGTTGGTTGATTTGCCATGGTAAATTTGAAAACATTTCTATGCTGGTCATTACAGCAAGCCGTCTTTCAGTGTAGGGACTCTCTATGAAAAGGTTGAGGTTTCAATTTTTATCCCTGGGAAAAGGCACAAACTTGTGATCAGCTTGATTGCTGTCGGGTCTTGGGGCTAATATGCATCTTTACTCTACAGAGAAAGAAATGCCTAGAATGCCTCAAGTGTGTGGGTGTTAGTGATCTATTTTTAGGCGACATCCACAGCAGACCGAATATATCTCTGCGTCTGCACAAATTCATGCGGATGTCAAAGAGTTGATGGGATATGATTGGCAAAGGGTTCACACATTGGTGCGTGGATGCCAGGTGAAAGGTGATAGAACTGTGTGTTCTGAAGATAATGCGACACAATTCGTGAAAATTGGAAGGAAGGGAAGGGGATTTTTTCAACTCGTTTCTGGTTCTGGCGATGAGCTGTATATAAAGAGAGGAGAGAGAAATTACATAGAAAGATACAAAGTAGAAGGAAAGGGACGGGCCATGGATTGAACCCTGGATCTTCTGCATACATATCAGAAGCGATAGCCACTAGACCACCAAACCTGTGTTTTCCTAAACCTTAAAGCCACGCAAATGCCTACTCTCAAATTCCACGGTGTGTGTATAGGCGATGCATTGAAGACTAGGCCCAGCAACTCCCTTGTACATCAATAAAATAAATAAAACATATCCATAATAGAAGGATTTTTTAAGGTGTTTGAGGAGTTTCAACTAACTTTTAGGGTATTTCTTAAATAATCCATTAGTGTTTTACAGAATGATTCAAAACTCTCAGAAAATTTTACCAGTAATTTCTATCAATGTTTCCACAGATTTTTTTTTAATATGCATGCATTGTAAAACAAATCTCTTTAAAATTACAGAAAAATAGCAAGAATTTCTACAATAATATAAGAAAATATCCTTAGAAGAAATGACTGTTTTCATGGATTTTTTTATTAAAAAAAATTACATTTTCTTCCGTTCAATTCAATATAACATGTATTTTATGTAATGCCAACTGCCATGTTTAAGAAACCAGAACTAGATAAATAAATATGTTAAGGCTGAATTATAAATGGCAAATGTTCCAGAACTAAAAAAAAGCACTTTTTCTCAAAATGATTCACAAATCGAAGAAAATAAGAATGTCCGATTGTTTATTTAGTCAATTATGACAATGGGACACGCTGGTTTTGTTCGCAATTTCGTCATTCTAGAGAAAATTGCCTTTTCAGTTTGGTATAATATGCGATTTTTTTTGGAAGTGAATGAATTGAAATATATAAATTGCAAGCCCAAAAAAAATGCGATTCTCATTTGAGCCTTAACAACTAATTTGGCCAAGTGAAGTTGATTGTTACGATAATAAAATTCATAGATACAACTGAACTTGATCAGGAATCGCTGCCAGAAATCTTCCAGAGATTTTTCCAAAATTTACTCGTATTACAGGGTATTTTTAAGAGATTCCATCATAAATTCCTTCAAGAATCTCTGTTGCAATCCCTTCAGGAATTTGCGATGGAATTTCTCCTGAAATTCTTGCTGCGATTCTTCCAGGAATTTATGTGGGGATCTCCCAGTTAGCCTGGTGGATAAGATTTTGAAACGTCAATCCAGAGACGGCGGGTTCGATTCCCGTTCCAGTTGGGAGAGTATTCTCGACACTCCCGATCTAAAGTTTGGTGTCGCCATCTCAAAAACATGTCATTTTTCAGGCCCATATCTCCGCCAATTTGCGTCCGATTTTAAAATCCTAGGTCTCATTCAAAAGATAATAAGTCAAAGAAACTTTGAGCATGGTTTAGGAGAAATTTTTACATAAATATTTATGTGTAAATTTGACCTAAAGTTGCAACATCCAGCAGTGTCACTGGAATGTGGGTCGACAAAATTTAAGATGAGAGCGGTAATATTACCTAATTTCTATCAGCTTTCATGTCCTTTTCACCAAACTGAGCTAAGAAATATTTAAAAAAAGATATGAGGTAAATAAACTCTTGATGTCATCGACAAAATGATGATATCTCCGTGATCTTTAGTTCAATTTTAATTGCTCATTTTAAAGATAATAAACTAGTTTTGCGTACCATGCCTTTGATTGAGCGTATGCAATGATTTTTATATATAAATATGTTATGTAAAGTTAACATATTTCATAACTTTTCAGATTATAAGGCTTTAAATTAAGTTTTAGTATATAAGTTTTAACAAATATAGTTCAATATCCATGCAGTAACTGCCATTCATTATGTTTAAAATAAGCAAAGAAGAATTAAAATTGAATAAAAGATGACAAAAATATCAACAAATCACTTTTCCATGTTTTACTAAAATGACCCCAAACTTTTGACCGATACATCATTTTGAGGGAAAGACTCCAAACTTTTGGTCGATGGCCTCAGAAGTTAATTTACTCAATATTTTTTTTTAGATTGTATAGCTTTATCAAGCTTAGCAATTGAAAGCTGATAGAAATTAGTATATACCACCTCATTTCAAAATTTGGACAACCCAATTTTCATCGACACTGCCGTAAGTTTTAATTTATTTTTTAGTAAATTTTACAACTGTATCTTAAGTTAAGGCATAAATATTTACGTACAAATTTCACCAAAATCATCTTCAATTCATGCTATTCAGGCTTATTCTGCGCGGCGTGTGAGGTGAGACGAGTCGAATGAGATGACAAAAGTCGACTCACCCCATTTGATTTACATTAGTCGTCTCACGTCACGTGAGACGAAACCATCTGTCTCACCTCACACGCCGCGCAGAATAAGTCTGATTATCTTTCGAATGGCACCTAGGATTTTGAAATCGGATGCAAATTGGCGGTGATATGGGCCTCAAAAAATAACAGGTTTTTAAGGGACTTTTGAACTTTGGAACAAAAATTTTGTTGGTATTCCTGCAGGAATTTGTACAGGAACACTTCTAGGGATGTATCCAAAAATTACTCCTAGAACTACTCCGTGGATTCAACCTGGTATTTGTAGAAGGATTATGCTAGGCATCCTTTTAGGAATTCCTCTTAGAATTCCTTCTGGAATTCTTCTTATAATTCCTTCAAAAATTTCTGCTAAGATTTCTCCAGAGATTCTATCGGGGATTTCTCCGGGGATCTCTCTAGGGAATTCTTAAAAATACTTCTACAGATGCCTGCAGTTATTTCTCCAGAATTTACTCAAACAATTTATCGAGAAATCGATCTGGGAATTTCTTCAGGATTCCTCTATAGATGTTCCTATCGAATTTTTCTATAAACTTCCCAGTGATTCCTCTTGCTTGGAATTCTTGAAGGTGCTCCTACATAAATATCTCTTGGTATTGCTTCAGTTATGTACACTACCCGTCATAAGTACGGACTCACAAAAAATATTGCAACAATATTGCATCACCCTGACTCACCTCGATATCCATATCTCTAAAACCAGAACGCCTACAAAAATGCCGCCTTCAGAAAAGTTGTTGCTTTTGGTCTTCTGAATAACTTTCCCGAAGACAGCATCTTTCTAAGTCCTCAGATTTTGGAGATATCTAGGTGAGTCAGGGTGATGCAATACTGTTGCAATACTTTTTGTGAGTCCGTACTTATGACGGGTAGTGTATTTCTCTTATGATTTCATCAAGAAACCTGTATCGATTCAGGAATAACAGTGATTTCTTTAGAGGAATTACTCCAGAGATTTATCCAGGAATTCCTCTTGGGATGCTTCTAGGGATTTTTTAGGAGATTTCAATTGGGATTCCTTCATAAATTACGCAAGGTATTCATCCGGGAACTCCTCCAAATGTTTCTACAGAAATTACGTATTTTAAATGACGTCGCATTTTTGAACGATTGTTAAGATCCCCGAGGGGAAGCGTTTTCGCCAATACCAATACATGGTTCGTAGCAATATCAGGAACTAACCCCTCCCCCTACTAGGCTAGGCCTACTGTTGTGAAAAACGTACTGGCGTAACTGCTCCCAGTATAAAGTGTGTCTCATGCACACTCCGCAGGGGATATTTTCGGCTTAGAATACTTCCTCGTACTATTTCCAAAAAGGTCATTTCATTCTCTTACTTTCTCCAGATGTCATTTCAATCAACGGACACTTCCCATTCTCTTCGGACGAAAAGTTCCGCAACTTCCTCACGGTGGGTCCGATGTGTCGCTACTCGAAGGATCTCCCCACCCTGGTCCACATCATGGCCGGTTCGAAAGCGTACAAACTTCGCCTAGATGAAACGGTTTACACCAAAGACATCAAGATTCACTACATGGAAGACTTCGGCTTCAACGTGGCATTCGTCCCGGTCGAGGAGGAGATCAAGATCGCCATGTACCGTGCGGTGCAGTTCTTCAAGGATCACGGCCTCCAGACGGAACGGGCCGAGTTCGACAACTTGAACCACAGCATGGAGATGGCCATGTGTACGCTGCAGTCGCTTGAAGACGTGCCGAACATGTTTGACAGCCGGGAGAACCCCAAGGAGAAGCACAGTCTGCTGTTGGAGTTGGGTAAGTCGCTCATCGGCCGATCGCAGTTCACTCTTGCAGGGATCGTGTTCTACATCCTGTACAATACGAAGCATCTGTTCAGCCCCGAAGATCAGCAGCGATATCTGCGAATGAAGGACGCACTCCGAAAGCAGTTGATTGTAAGTTTCGTTCGTGACTTTTTCTACGTTTGCAGCTTGATATTGATCTGATCTCACTGATTTCAGGAAACCCTGGGCACGGAAGGAGTGCTGTTCTTGCCGACTTATCCGACGCCAGCTATCCGACACTACGACTCATTCGGTCACATTACCGGTGTGACGTACACGATGCTTTTCAATGCGCTCGGATTCCCCGGAACCCACGTCCCGTTGGGATTCAACAAACAGGGCCTGCCCATCGGCATACAGGTAGTGGCCGCTCCCTACCAGGACCGGCTAAGTCTCTGCATTGCACGCGAATTGGAAGCTGCATTCGGTGGATGGAAGGCACCGAAATGAGAGCTTTCGTCTCACTGGAGGTAAAATGGTTTGTTAATTTTTATCGGATTAACGTTGTTAAAGGTGGGGAATGGATTTCCGTATTTATTTGTACGTAAGGAGGACAAAGAACGCTAAGCCAAAAGATATTTGAAAACTTTGTGTGATTGTGTGCTTGCGACGCGAACGAAAGGCTGTGTGATAATGTGAATAGCATTCAAATTTAATTTGAAAGCGAAATCGATCTTAACGTAATTACAGGAATTTTTATGATAAAAATGGTCTTCTCAATTTTTTCTTAGAAAAGAAAACCCATAGTTGTACAAAGTTGTTTCTGTCTATTGCTGAAATGTCGTCACCTTCTCTGCTTTAGAGATCACTAACCAATGTAATATTTGCGGCACAAGATCCCCAGAACTGCGTACCGATGTCCTTGACGTCGAAAATGTTGTAATACGTAGAAATGAGAGTGGCCCCGATTCCAAATATGATGACTGCCCCCGACAATATGCAATCACTGTACAAAAACCGACAAAACTGGTGGAACCGATAGTTGCAAAACGAAAAGCATTCGCCGATCCAATTCAAAGTCGGAGGAGAACTTCGCCGAATCTCAGTCGAGGAATGCGGTCCAATCGATCCGTAGGCGCTGGGGAACAGCGGTTCCCGATCGTCGGTGGACACCAGGGTGTCTCTGCTCTGGATGCGCTCCATTTCCCGGTAGTAGATCGCTTCCAGGGAAGTCATCTTCTGATAGAACAACGGCGGCAGAATGAAGATGAGAGGACCGGTCAGAGTTCCTCCGATGATTCCCATGACCACATCGAAACGAGGCAAAATTTCGGCTATCAGTACCGCTAGCCATACCAGCGAGGAACGGATCACGCATCGCTTGATTGTGAAGTCTAAAAATAAGGAAATTTATTTACTGATTCGATTATAATACTGTTAAGCTGGACCAAAACGTATTGAAAGCTTCCCTTTGAATTATAGTATGAACTGATGTATGAGCTTGTACAAGGTGCCTATCTCAGCTCAGATAAAAACGGTATTTCTCAGGTACGCCGGGGCTCGTGGCACAGTGATAACACGTTCACTTCATAAGCGGATGGTCATGGGTTTGATCCCAGCCCCGGCACTTGTTCTTGCGTCAGTTGCTCTTCCCCCCGACAGCGGCTGGCACTTGACCCTCTCCTGAGCTCTCATAGCTCTAACGGACCCGGACAATTGGGTATCGGCGAAATGGCAACTCATAATGTACCCTCAATCGGACTGGAAAAGGAACAGCAGCCACACATCAACACCACACATGGACACCCAGGTAACAATTTGATGCTGAGTAATCGTTTTTCCAACCATTTTAAAGCAGCCTTCATTTGAACAAAATCTGAGCACAAGATATACATATAATCCTTCATTCAGCCCCTAAACATCTAATTTAGGTGATTTTATTCAACCTTAAGCTGGTTTGTGGTTCATTGAAAGGCTGATTTAAGGCTTAATATGCGCTTAGTCAGCAATCAATTAAATTTATTGAATTTGGTTTAAAATAAGAAATGAACATTTTTTAAACTTATTTTCACCTTTTTGCGGCATTCTATTCCCAGAAGAGATGCTTAGGAATGTATAAATTAATCTATGGGAAAACTGGGAATTGAACTCGGAACTGCTGATTTATAACCACTCACCTTCACCACACACAAATGTATACATATCCTCGAAAACGAGAGCAATGCTTGTTGTATCTGAATAATCTAGAACATAAGTTGAACTAAAGCTGTATTGAGGCTGAAGAAGCTATGTGGACTCCGTGAAAACACTGCTTTGGTCAACTGTCAAAAATATTTAATAAAAGGTTGAATAACAGATGGTTAATTCTGCATAGAAGTGCACGTTTCAAAGCTCTCTTACTACCAGCTGTATGAATAATATGCTATTCAACTTGATATTCAGCTATCTATGTAATGCTGGTTGAACAAGCAATACTTCTGACCAATATTCAGCTGTCATTGTATTCAGCAATCCGCAACAATTAATCAGCCAATGTTCAGCTAATACTCTCACTGTTCAGCATTCATTTTTACTTGGTAGAGTAGAGATGTGAAAGCAGCACAAATACTGGTTCGATATAGTAGAAAGAATAAATGTAGGCGCTGTACAAATTGTAGGTTCAGCTTTTAGCTGTAATCGCTCTCGTAGTGCCTCAGTGGGCAAATGAGCTGTAAATTAGGTTAAGAGGCAAACAATAAAACATTTCCCAGGGTCTTTCAAATGAACCAAGTTTAAAAACCAGAGTTGAGTGTCATACTATGTAATAGGGTAACGGTCGAATTAAGGACCCCTAGAGGACATTAGCTTGCATCATTTTTTTACTATTTTGGACATCCCAATGCATTTTGGACCCCGTACGGTATATATTTTGAACACCCGGTGTTTAAACCCGTTTGAAACTATTTTTGAAGAATCTGTCACTTCAATATGCTGGATCACATAATTCTAGGGTGTCTACTCATAAGGCAAAATAAAATTCCCTGAGTTTTCAAGGTTTTTTCCCAGGGGAAATTTTAAAAATTTATAATTCAAAAATAATTCCAAATTTAATAACCCTATTTTTGATTTCTTTTTTTTTGTTAATTATAATTATATACTTTTAAAAACTTTACAAAAATATCCTCAAAAATTAGTGGAAGTGAAATGTGCATGTCTCAAAAAAAAACGCTTCAAATAGCTGAATTCTTCCAAGTATTTTTTGCTAAACTCCTTTGAAAATAACACAAACACAAAGATCGGCTTTGGAATATATCTAGATTTTTTTCAGTTTTGGGGTAATTGCAATAAATTGATTCGACAATTCCATCAAAAATTTGTTTTAATAAAAATTGTCAAGAAAATCAGGAAAAAACAACATTCGAGAAGTCCATGCCATAATTCCATAGACCATCTGACCTGACTGTAAAATTGCTTACACAACTTTGAAACTGGACTTGGATGTCTGTTATATGTGCGGTGATGTAGTTATGTTGCAATTTCAATTAAAATTCAATGGGAAATTGGAAACTACGATAGTATTTCAACAACTTTGAGTAAAACTGGTGGAACCGATTGATTGTTTTGACTATTCCGCCGAATAACTTCTCAAGAGATTTTTTGGTGTTCTTTCGGGAATTCTTTGATTTTGGGATTTCTACCACAGTTTCTCGCAGAATTTCTGAGAGAGTTTTCACGTAGTCTCTGCTGGGGTACCTCCCGGGATTAGTTTTTTTTCATAGGTTTTTTCAAGTTTCTCGCTGGATTTCTCCTGACTATCGTTCCAAAACTTTTTTCTCTAAGTGGTTTTCCAGTATAGCTTTCCAACAGTTTCTCTCAGGATTGAGTTCTTCCAGGAATTTCTTCTAAATAGTTTTCCGATGTTTGTCTTCGATGTCCCCGCGAGATTTCGCCCGAAGTTTCTCCCAGGATTTCTCATGAAGGTTTTTAGGGTTTCTCCTTGAATTTCCTTAATATTTCCTGCTGGGATTACTCCCAGATTTTTTTCCGAAATGTCCCAGTTTTCCGCAGGATTACCTATTGAGTTTTTTTTTCAATAGATCTATGAGGGTTTTTTCACAAGATTTCATCTGGATTTCTTCCAAAATTTCCCTTGGAATTTCTTACCAGGAATTTCGTTAAGTTATCCCAGGAGACATTCCGATAAAAACTCCTAGAAAGCTATCTACAAGAAGTCCTGGAGCTTAATAGTTGCAGAAATGCAAAAAATGAGCATCCAGAATGGTGGAACGATTTTCGGCAAGAATTTCGAGAAAATCGCGGGAATAATTCCATGAGAAATCCCAAAAGGAACTAAAAAATAGGAGATAGTTCAGGAGAAATTCAGGAAAACTCTGAGAGGCATCCCAGGACCAATGCCGGAAGAAATCTTCTGAGAAACGTACCGGAACAAAATCTGAGAGCAATTTCCAGTGAAACTTAAAAAAAATCCGTAAGAACTTTAGAGAAGTATTCCAGCTGAAACTTCTGTAGAAATCTAGGGCAAAACTAAGGAAGAAAGCTCATTGAAATTGCTTGAAGAAATTGCAAAAGACACTTGGGGTGAAATCACGGCAAGAGCTTCCACAGAAAATTCGTGAAAATCTACTCCTTGCAGACTCTCTAGTAGAAGTCTCATAATCAACTTCTGCAACAACTCTGGAATAAATCCAGGGAAGAACTACTGAAGAAGTCGCTAAAAATTTGTAAGAGGAATCCCGAGACAAACTTTGGGAGAAATTCTGTGAAAACACCTGCAATCTTGAAAGAAACTCTTATGAAGATCTCGGAAATAATCATGAAAGAAACCCCGCGAAGTTTTCTTTGAGCAAAACGCAGGAGGAACTCTGGGAGCAATACCGAAAGAACCTCTGGATTTTCTCTGGAAAACCGGCATAAATACAGGAATCTCGGAAGATTCTCAAAGAAGAATCCAGGAAAGAATTCGAATCTTGGAAAAAAAAAATGCCAAGAGATCCGAAGGAATCTCCGGAAGAAATTAAAAAAAATAATACCAAGTAAATTGGAATGGAAAATACGACGAGAAATCCTGGGAGCCATTCCAAGAGGTATTTCTAAAGAAGTTCCAGAGAAAAAAAAACCTGACGGAATTTCTGGAAAACATCCTTGTAACGGTATTTCTAGATTAATTTCAACTACCAGATTCATACAAACAACTTAGTGAACTCCGTGGATTCTACTTCTGATTAGATCTAGAAGCAGTAAAGTTTACTACTTGTTATTCATACCGTCCAATGTTTTATTTTTTATCGAAGTAAAATTTTCCGGAGTATTCAAGATATTCCAAGTTTTTAGATTTTTCTCTGAGGTTTCCCGGTTTTCCAGGTTTTTCCAGGTAGTACACACCAAGGACTTTGCGAATTTAATGCGCTAGAATGATAATCTTGAAAACAATATCAGAAAACTGTACCTGGAACATCTAAAACATTTGACATTTGAAGATCAAACAAAGAGCTCTTTGCTATAGCTTAGATCATACAAGATCTAAATATGATATAATGATCATATTTCTTTTATATTACTTTTTGATTTCTGTATAAAAATGCTCTTTCTCTACTCGAGGTCTTATATATTTCAAAAAGAGTTTTAACTCAATAAACATCTTTGAAAATTCTGTTGTCTCATTCCTGCCCCAGCGATTCCCTCAACTATTTCCCACACAATAGGGAAGTGGAACCATCTCGGCAAGGGTCCTATTTTGGATACTTTTCTGCTATAACTCAACCAATTTTGAATCATTTGACACAATTTTTGGAACGCAATGAGATACGTATAGTATCTAGCCGTGTACAAAATTTCAAGTTAATTGATTTGGAATTGACTGAGTTATAGCGAAGAGTGCCCAAAATACCGGCCGCTGCCCAAGTGGTTCGCTACCCTACAATAATTGATTTCTCAATTCTTAGAACACACATTCACATCTCTCCAGAAGTTTCTTAAGAGATTCTTCCAGGAGATCCACCTGGGACTTCTCCAGAAAATTCTTCGAGGGTGCCTCCAGGATGATTTATTTTTTTCAGAAGATCTCTCAGAAAGATCTCGAAAGGTGTACCTTCAAAAATTCTTTCATGAGAATTCAGGGGTGCCTCCTAGAGATACATCAGAGGTTCATCCAGAAGATCCTTCAGGAATTCTCATAGGAGGTCCTTCAGAGATTAATCTAAGAGTTCCTTCAGGAATTTCTACAGGATTTTCTTTAGGAACTAGTCCAGGAGTTTCCTCCAGGAGATCCATCAGAAATTTCTGGAGTTTGTTGAAATTCCTTCGGGGATCCCTCTTGGAATTACTTCGGGATGTCTCAAGAAAAATATTCAAAGATTATTTCAGGAGTTCTTGCAGGGATTGCTCCACAAGTTCCTTCGGTGATCTCTCCAGGAGTTCACTCAGGGATCCGCCTGAGAGCTCCAGGAGGATTCAGGGATGCCTCCATGTGTTCATTAGAAATTGCTTCAGAAGTTCCCTTAGCTATTTCAACAGGAGTTCGTTCAGATATCCTTCCATAACTGCAACCTGGAGAATCCCGTGAGAAGTTTCTTCAGGAATTCCTGCAGGAGGTCTTTAGAAATTAGTATAGAAGTTGCTGAACGTATTCCTTCTGAAGTACCATTAGAAATTCTTACAGGAGTTCTTTTCATGAGTTCCATCAGAGATTCCTCCAGGAGTTTCAGGGATTATTGCAGATGTTGCTTCAGAGATTCCTCCTAAATTTCTTCAGGGATTTCTACATAAGTTCTTTCAGAAATCTTTACAGAAGTTAATTCAGAGAATCTTATACGAAGATCCAACGATACCTCCAGGAGAATTCAGGGATTACCTCAGAAGTTTATTCAGGGATTCCTATTAGAGTTCCTTCCAAGATTCCTGTGAAGAATATCCTGTAAGGATTGCTCAAGATTTCTTCCTTTGCAATTCTTCCAGAAGTTCTTTCAGGGATCGCTCCTGGGGTTCTGTCAGATTGTAGTTGAGATTTTTTTCAGGAGGGCTCACGGATGCTTCCATAAGTTACAGAGATTTCTTCAGAAGCTCATTCAAGAATTCCTACAAGATTTCTTTCAGGAGATCTTGTGGGAGTTCCTTCAATAATTCCCTTAGGATTATAATCAGGCATATCTCCAGGATATTCTTTACGGATCTTTCATGGAGTTTCTACAATAATAGGACAGATCGGTGACGTACTAGATTTGTAGTAATGAGCTGACTTTTAGTATGGTGAGAAGGTCGATTCTCCGTTTCTGCAATGAAATGGGGCATAAAGCGTGGGTATTATGATTCCTTGCCTAATTTGACGCTGTTTGAGCAAAATTTTGGGCAACAGTGTTGTTGTTTTCTCCATTTCTTGCAACATAAACAACATAGTTATCCAAAGTTTTGCTCAAACAGCATAAATTTAGGCAAGGAATCACGCTTTTTGCACCATTTCATTGCAGAAACGGAGAATTGACCTTCTCACCATACAAAAATTTCAGCTCATTACTACAAATCTAGGACTACACCGAACGTGCCCCATTCCTCAAGAATTTCCTTCTGGAATTCTTCCAGGAATTCTTTAAAGAATACCTTCTGCAAATCCTGCCCCCTACCCGGAAAGATCCGCTGAAAATCCTTCAAGGATTCCACCTGGGAATTCTTTGGATATTCCTACCGGAATTCCTTCGAGCATTCCCCTGGAATCCCTGCAGGGATTTCTCCTGTAATTTCTTCGGCGATTCCTCCTAGATTTTCTTCAGGGATTCCCTTGGACTTCCTTCGAGGATTTCTCCTGGCTTTTCCTGAATTCTTTCGGGGATTTCTATTGGAATTCCTCCGGAGATTTTCCCTAAATTTTCTTTCGGGGTTTCTTCCCAGATTGCCTCCTGAAATTCTTTCGGGGATTCCTTCTAATATTCTGTAGAATTTCTTTGGTGATTTCTCTTAGAATTCCTCCAGGGGTTTCTGCTGCTTCATTTAGGGATTTTTCTTGGATTTCATTTGGGGATCCATCCTATAATTCATTCTGGAATGCCTCCTGGAATTCCTTTGAGGATTCCTCCTGGAATTCCTTCGGGTATTTCTCCTGGATATCTTTCATGGATTCCTCCTGAAATTCTTTCGGGGCTTTCTCCTGATATTCTAATGTGGATTTCTCTTGAAATTTCTTCGGGGGTTCCTCCTGGAATTTCCTTGTTGATTTCTTTTATAATTCCTCCGAAGATTCCTCCTGGATTTGCTTCAGGGATTCCTCATGGAATTCCTTCGGGAGTCCTTCTGGAAATCCTTTGGGGTTTCCTTCTGGAATTGTTTCAGTGTTTTCACCAAGAATTCCTTCGAAGATTCCTCCCAGAATTCTTTCAGGGGTTCCTTTCCATGTAGGGATTTTTCCTGTTATTTGTTCGGGGATTTCTCCTGGAATTCCTTCGGGAATTCCTCGTGAAGTTCCATTTCCTCCTGGAATTAATTCGAAAATTCCTCCTTAAATGCTTTCGGGGATTTTTCCTGGAATTCTTTCGGGCAGTCCTCCGGAACTTCCATTGAGGATTCCTCCTGGAATTTCTTCGGGAATTCCTCCTGAATTTGTAGCCGGCACTGGCCGATCTGGGAATAAATCATGCGGCTTAAGCGCCACTCCGTAAGGAGACCGCACGACAAGTTCTAAATTTGCCCGGTTGAGACTCTTCAGGGCGAGTCCATTTGAAATTCCCGAAGAAAGTAGGATCGAGCCAGCGCATCTACTTCCTACACATGAACTGGGGTGATTACCCTACGCAACAACATAATCCGATACACTACAAAACCATTCCTCCAAAGAACGCGGTAAGATGTCACCCATACCTAAAAAACAGTGGGACATTAGTATCGCATGCTATTTCTCATCACTGGCAGTTTCACTACTTCCCGCTAGAGGCGCTACCAGCGTAGAAGAGTATACGCAAGACTACAGTCAAATTGCGCCACGCAAACAACATTACACTAAAGCGCGGAGCAACGGAACAATATCACCATAACTTAAATTGACTTTCGTAGAACTGAAACATTAAATCCATACAATTTGACTAACAACCAACTAAACCCATTTATTCAGAGTATAATCAACATTATTTATTCTAACATCATGATTAGCTAACCTAGGTGTATTATTGTTGTATATACATGTGTTCCTGTTCAGTCCTACTCTACTAGTGCGTTTTCTACTTTTCCTAGCTGTCTATCGGTATCTTGTTATGCATGCATGTGCTCTATTCGTGTACGCGTTTCATTGATGCGGTGCGACAAGCTAGCCACGGCTGCATCAAGCCGGGTGACTCAAACAATAGGTTGGGTGGGCCGGTCATAAAATACGTGCGCGTGCTTTTCGGCTTCAAGCAATCACCCAACCTTCCATTTGCGGACGCTGTGTTAGACTAGACGTCCAGGATTATCCACGACCTAAGGTCGGCAAAAAAAAACTTCTCCGAGGCGTCCTCACCGGACGACCCCACTCCACAAAAAAACGGTGCAAAAAAGAACAGACTCACCGAGCAGCTACGGAGTTGTCGTTTATCTGTTGCTGATTCTGCGCTCCTGGTGTGTCGCGTCGACGGTCAAGCGACCCCTGGACCACGTGTAGGGGGGGGGGGGGGCACGTGGGGGTTGTTGTTGCGCAACCTTGAACGACCTGCAAGACGGGCCTGGCATGTGGCAATTGACGACCACAGAAGCTCGCTAAGCGGCGTGTATACGTGCCGTTTCTTCGGCGGTATTCGTTCGCCGGAAGTTCCGAGTCGATCGGCAGAGAAGCGTCGCTGTGGAAGAATGTAGCCGGCGGGCTATTCACGTACAGTCCACAGGCACGGGTTTTCTTAAAACGAGCACAATGACAAAGAGCACATTACCTGTAAGTCCTATTGTAGGAAAACGCACAAACCCTTAACGCACTACTTTCCTAGCTTGAACAATGGACTAACAAAAGGAACAAAGAACAAATTAAACTATAGAAATATCACTCCGTTACGGTAACTTACAATTCACGATTTCTTCAACGAACGAACCACGACACGTCACTTCTACACTAATCTGCGGATCGAATGAAAGTAACATGAAACCGTGATCCTCAGATTAGGGAAGGTTCCATCGATCGAACTCAACAGAAGTTCGACATTTCCCACGAACTTCTTCGAAATAGTTCGGTAGTGTAACGGCCTATGTTGAAGGCTCGCTCAGTTTTGGGTTCGGTCGCGCCATTTCTTTCCAGACTGTCTCCGGAAATTCCAAACGTACTTGACCTTCGGATATTTCAATCGCGGCCGATTGAAGGCCGATTAAAGTTCTTGGAAAAGCTTTTTATAGTGAGCATGTTGCCTAACCGTTCGGCGCAACGTAATTGATCTTTAGTGGGCATTGATGCACTCATTAAAGGTCATTTTTATATGGATATTGAATCTGTTAATGGAATTATATCTGGCATATTTCTGGAGATGTAGCAAAGGCTACAAATTTCTTCGGGATTTCCTCATGGAATTTCTTTATGGTATTCCTTCTGGTTTCCTCCTGGTATTCCTTCGATGATTCTCCTAGAATTACTTCGTGAATTTCTCCTGGAATTCTATGGGGGATTTATCTTGGAATTCTTTCGCAAATTCCTCCCAGAGTAATATCGAGGATTCCTCTTATAATTCTTCCGGAGATTCTTCCTGAAATTCCTTCAGGAATACCATATGGGATTCCTTCGAGGATTCCTCATGGAGTTCTTTCGGAAATTCCTCCTAGTATTTTCTCAGGGATTTCTCCTGGAATTCCTTCAGAGATTCCTTCTCGATATTTTTCGTTGATTTCTTCTGGAAATCCTTTTGAAATCCTTCTCGAATTTCTTTACAAATTCCCTTGGGATCCCTGCTTGAGTTCATTTGGGGAAACCTGGATTTCCTTCTGAAATTCCTCGAAAACTTCAATCAAGGAGTTCTTCAGCATTTTCTACAGGGATCTCTTAACGAGATTCTTGAACCGCCAGAGATTCCTGCAGAAGTTTCTTCAGGGATTCATACAGCAGTTCCTGCAGAGATTAGTACAGATTTTTTTTTTCATGGAGTTTCTTTCAGGCTCCTCCTAGGATTCCTCCTGAAATTCCTCTTTGAAATAATTCGGGGATGCCTTAGTGTAAACAGTGTGAATTTATTATCAAGTTTCATAGCTTCTGAAGGTTCTGAGAAAACAAAACAAAGAACTGTAGCAAAATCAATATTTTATTGTCCTTCTTTTGCAATGGAGTGATGCAACATGCATCACACTAAGGATACCGGTAATGTCTCAATATTCCTTTCCAATTATAAATAGTTGTTATCCCTAACCTCAAAACAGCCGCGAGTACTTCGGCTATCCAACCTAATATAGTATTAGGTTAAAAATTTTAAAAACAAAAATGAATAAATCATTTCGGCTCTGTTATGCCCATAACTAAAAAAAAATGTCTCAGTAGGTCTAATCACTGGTGACAGTGACGTACCCGAACAGAAATAAATATGGTTTTCTTTCTAACGTAATAGTTTATGTCATCAATGGTCATGAAAAAGCTCAGATTACAAATTATAGAGCGTAATGACAACTTCTTTGCTTTGCCAATGTTGAAATTATGGTCAAATTTTGGTCGATTCACGCCGCCGCCACCGCTGGCCAAAAATGGCCCTCACGCCGCCACCGAGCAAAATATAGTCGGCGCACAGATCTATAACCACCACACCTGGTCCGCTCCTAAAAGCCACACCTGTAATTTTGAAATTCTCAGAGTTGCAAGCAATGGCATAGCGACAGATCTGAATATTCTTAAAATCTATATTGCTCTAATATTAATACTGCTAATTATATTTCTAGACCAACATTTGAAAAGGGCGTAACAACCATTTCGAATGTCTGCTTCTCCAGTCCCTTCTAGGCTTACGCTCCATTATTCATGAAATCTTTTACCAATAATAGATAGATCTGACTCCCCTCTATCTGTTAACGGGAAAAGTTTGCATAAAAATATTGAAATACGCCAAGGAGGGACAGAACAAGTGAAAATTTGCAATGGTTTTTCCGCCCTTTTCAAATGTTAGTCTAGATTTATTCTTTTGATTTTTAACTCGTTTGTCTTGGAGCTGCTGAATTATTATTAATGTTGGAAAACATTTGAACCTAGAATATATAGACATTGTGAAATAGTACAACTTCAAATTTAAAAAAAACCTGATTGACTGCAAAATTCTCTGAGATTTCCAATTTTTTTTTTTTTTTTAGATCAAACAAAATCGCCTGATAATTCCAGATTTTTCAGTGTTTTCCATGTAGTAAGACAACCTGATGTACATACAGGGGATGGCCAAAATGTTTGGGATAGGCAACTTTTTTTCTCTCACAAAAAAGTTCAACATGCTGTAACTTTTCATAGAATGCATCAAATATTCTCAAATTTTGACTGTTTGTTAACCTAGTATATGTACAAATTTGAGCTCGATTGGTTACTCTTTCGCGAAGTTATAACCGTTCTGGTAAAACACTACTTTTTAGACTACTAATTTTTGAGCTGTCATATCTCGGAGACCAGTGAACCGAATTGAATGAAATTTTGAACTTTCATTCACAATACATTAATGCTTGAAAATTATTGAAAACATGGGTACTTTTTAAACGTTGAAAAAAGTTATGATGGATCGGCACTTTTTGTATCTTTTTCGAAAAAAATGCATTTTTTTACAACAATGTGTTTTTGATATCCAAAGATTTTCTACTTCTGTTCATAAGATATCTATAAAAAGATATATTAGGGGCTGTCCATTTATTACGTAAGGGATTTTTTGCAGTTTTTCAACACCCCTTCCTCCCTTGTAAGATTTTTTGTATGAGAACCCAAAATTTTTTGTATGGCACGTAAGATTTTTCGAACCCCCCCTCCCCTTATAAACCCTTACGTAATTAATGGACAGCCCCTTAGTGCCTATTTGGATTAAAGGAAGAACACATTTAGTAATTTTTGTGCAGTATAGTAAATTTGACTCATTTTCCTCTAAATGGGTGAAAATGTCAAACCATCATAACTTTTTTTCAACTTTTAAAAAGTATCTATGTTCTGATGAGTTTTCAAGCATTATTATATTGTTGATAATCGCTCAAAATTTCATTCAATTCGGTTCACTAGTCTCCGAGATATGACAGTTCAAAAATTGATAGTCTTAAAAATAGTGCTTTACCAGATCAGTTATAACTTCGCGAAAGATTAACCAATCAAGCTGAAATTTGTACCACTGAAGCAAATCCTCCTCTTCTTGGCGTAACGTCCTCACTGGGACAAAGCCTGCTTCTCAGCTTAGTGTTCAATGAGCACTTCAATGCACATATAATAGGTTAATAAACAGTCAAAATTTGAGAATATTCGATGCATTCTATGAAAAGTTACACCATGTTGAACTTTTTTGTGAAAGAAAAAAAGTTGCCTATCCCAAACATTGTGGCCACCCCCTGTATATCACAATAGCTATAAAAATGAATGTAATGATCTTTAACCCGACAGAAGTAGGAAAAAAAGTCTCAAAGGAAACAATGCTTGAATAATGAAAATTCCTTTGCAAAATTGTATCAATCATCCCAATGCAAATCATTGAAATGTCTGAAAATGTGTCAAATAAGCTGGTTCGAAGCACATAAAAAATGCATTCTGACGTTTATCTTTTCCATAATTTCCATTCACAAATATGATCTAAAATGTTTGATTTTCTTTCAATATATTCATCATCGTGACGAATGGTATAAAGATGAGAGATATAAATCATCGAAACAATCTATACATTCTAACGTTATTCACTAGTTCGAATGATTCAAGATTCTTCAAATCAGTAAAAAAAAAGTAATTTAAAGGCTGAAAGATACTGGAGTTAAAAGAGCTAATAATATATATATATATATATATATATATATATATATATATATATATATATATATATATATATATATATATATATATATATATATATATATATATAGACAAAATTATTGGAAAATATTTCAAATTTCTGTTTTATAAGAAAATATCTAGCAGAGTTTTGTGTGTCATTTGTTTGGCACACGTTACCAAATAGGCTGAAGAATGATTCAAAGAATAACACAGTCTAGAAAAGAAAACTAAAGTTGCAAGAAGTTACATTTCAATACGCATTGGTCCCATTTTCATGTTCTAAGTATTGAACCACTTACCTCTGGAAGCGCCCAGCACATCCTCCACATGTTGAAAGAGCGCCGAATTCCCCACAGCACTAGAAAGGCACAGCTGCAGTGTTACCAGCAAGATAGTGATGTACAGCGGCCAACTCTTCGGCAAGATCTGCAACACATTGTTGGTCGTATCCATCCCATACCGATACGCAGCAAAAACCGTCGTCACCGTTGACAACGTGCAAGTGGCCATCAGCCCGAGGAATACCGCCTTGCCGATCTTCCGTTTCTTTTCCATATCGACCTGGATCGTCAGCAGCATGGGATGAATATCGAACTGGAACGCTATGATTCCATAGGCCTTCAACAGTCGAATCCACGATGGCATACCCAGCTCGATGCCCTTGAAAGGCTCAAAATCATCCCTCGGCACTACCGTTCCATTCACATTCGTCACAAACGTATCCCTACCAATGGACAACCACGTCAAGACGGCAACACTGCTACAAATTAACACCGAAATACTAGCCAAAGGCCGCATATTCTTGGGGCTTCCCAACCACATAATGGGACACAGAAACATTCCAATCAACACCAACCAGTAGCAAAACGAAAACTCAAATTCACCTCCGGTTAGTTTCGATCCCATCAGCTGAAGGTTCTGGGAAGCGACCAGCAGATTCGGAATGCCTCCGCCGAATACCGTCATATCCAACAGCACCGTAACGAACACACTCATCCGCTTCCCATAGGTAAACTCCGCAATGGCCGCGTACGGATAGCGATTCTTCCGGACAATGGACGGATCCAACTTTTCGGCAATGGTCCAACAGCGGCCCAACACAGTTGCCGTATATATTTGCAACGTGACCACCAACAACACCAAAGGAATGCCATACAATCCGCACGATATAATCGATTTCGGCAACGCCACTATGGGGAACACCCCAAACAGATCAATCACGCACAGGCTCGCGAAGAACAACGACAGATTCGGCGACGAACCGTGACCATCGTCGTTGTCGCCGTTGGCAGGTTTCTCCGTCTCCGTCGCAAGCAGGGAGCAGGCTCTTCGTTGTTCCAGGAGGTCATCCTCGTTCGGTGGAGGTGGGGTAAATCCGCGAAATGTTATCAAATCGGGTCCAGTTTTATCACGGAACATCATTATCGTTGGAGATGGGCGGGAGCTTAACTGAAACTATGAGACAGACCGAACCAGACAGCGTTGGGGTTTCGTTCAATCTGCCGATGGAATTCTCGCTTCAGTGCCAACCCCGGTTACGGACACTACAAGACGAACAGGGTTGAATGTGGTCAGGTGAAAACGTAGCATTGAGCCACTATGCCATAATAGGAATGCAATAAATCGATCATGGATGGCACCCTGCGTGGAACGAAGAAAGAATCCTTACAAGTCGATTTCTTTCACCTGGTCGGCAGACGTTATTATAGGGAAATATTTTATTGCTTGCTTTAGCTTCACCATGACGAAGTCTTCCGAAAACTAGGAAATTGTGCAGTACCTTTCTTTTTTTAAGAGCCATAACATGGTATTGAAATGCATTAAAGCAGTATCAGTGAAATACTAGATTAAATCAAATTTTGTAGTAATGAGCTGAATGGTGACGAGATGATCAATTCTCCGAAAAAGGTCAAGTTTTACCGCTTGAATCAGTTGTCTTGGACTCCCACAAGCTATGTTCAAAATTTTAGCGGAAACGATTAAGTCTAAGGGGGTGCTCAACGAGCTTGAAGCTTAATAATTAAAACATTTGGTATTTATACCAATAACACTAGTTTACAGCATGGGCGTAGCCAGAGGGGTGCAGAGGGGGGGGGGCACGCCAGATTTTTTTTTAATTCGAGCCATCTCAAAGTTTATCGATAATTCAGAATTCCAGAAAAAATATCTTAAAAAATAAATATGGAACGACTTTTCGATTGTGCAAAGTGAAACAGCGTGTTTCTAATACTACACTAAACTAAACTACTTTATTACAAAATCCAATTTCGCTTATATATCCTCATTACACAATGCATGCCATAAGCTCAATAGTTTGAATAGTTGAAAAGGTTTTGAATTCAATTCGTATTCAACTGAATATTTTTCGTGTTCGGGTCGTTGCAAGTGTCGTGTGAGCATATCGAATTGTTGCATCAAAGATGTAGCAAGGGAGATGCGACAAGAGTTGTAGTGGCGATGTAATGCTGCTACATAAACTATTCTAATAAGTTTTTATTCACAATTATCAAACCTTTTTTACTCGAGAACCTCAGAAAATTTCGCCAAGTATTTCTCCAAGAGAACCACTTCGATCTTATCATTGAATTTTACCAAATAATAAGCTTGGCTGAATGGCTGAATTTTGTGATGCTTATTCATGGAATACAAAAACAGCATGCCAAATTTTCCAGATATGCCGGAACTGATTCTGATAGAGAAAAGAAGGACTTTGCTGCTATAGAGTGCAGTTATGTGCTACTGATACACGAATTTTCACTTGTATTCAATTCAAACAAACGTCATGCTAAGAGCTAAATACCTGGGATTTCTTTTCTAATTTTTTCGAGGATACCTTCAGAAATTCCTTAAGCCATTAATTCAAGTACTTCTCCAGGGATTGTTTCAAAAATTCCTCAAGGGACTTCTCCAGGATTTTTTCATTCGTGAATTCTTCTATGAACATCTTGCAGGGTTCGGATAGTGATTGTTTCAGGGTTTGTTCAAAGAAACGCTTCAGGAATGTCTAGCACGATTCCTTCAGCATTTTTTACAGATACTTCTGCAAGGATGCATCGGCGAATTTCTCCAGGTTTTTTTCCATAGCTTTCTTCGGTGATTCCTTCATAGATTTCTCCAGAGAATTTTTCAAGAATGCTTCTATGAGTTTCACCAGTCATTCTTCCGGGAATTTCTCATGGGATATTATTAGAGCTTCCTCCAGTGATTGTTCCAGTGTTTTTTCAAGGATTCCTCCAAGAATTTCTTTAGGGATTCCCAAAGGAATGTCAACAGAAATTTTTCAGGTATTTCTGCAAGTGTTCTTTCAGAGATTTCTGCGGTTTCTTCTCCATATATTCCTTTATGAATTCCACTAGAGATTGCTCCAATAATTCAATCTGGAATAATTCGAAGTATTTCAGCAGCAATATCTTCCAGCAACCCTTACAGGAAAATCCAGGAGTTCCTCCAAAAATTATTGTAGATTCCTTCATATTTTTTTCCTACACAAATTCTTCCAGGAATTTGTTGAGGAAGCTTTCCTGGGATTTCCTAAGGAATTCCTCATTGGATTACTTCCGTGATTTAGGAACTCCTGCAGAGATTCCTCAAGGAGTTTCTCCACGAATTCTTCGTAGAATTCCTTCAGGATTTTTCTAAGGATTCCATCTGCAATTTCTTCAGGAATTCGTACTGGAATTCCTCCAGGAATTTCTTAAGGAATTCTTAAACGAATTTCTTCAGAGATTTCTCCAGGAATTATTCCAAGGATTCCTCTGGGAATAACTATAGGGATTCCCCTTAAAATTAATCTAGGGATTCCTTCAGAAATGCCTCTAGAGATTCCTCCAGGAGTGTTTCTCCTTCAATCCCTACAGGCATTCCTCTAGGATATTCTTTAGGGATTCCTCCAAGAATTACAGGGTTTAACTCGGGAATTGCTTCTGTAATTCTTTCTGGAACAACTTATTTTAAAAATTCATCAAAAGATTCCCCCAGGAACTCTTCTTAGGATTTCTTCAGGAATTTTTCCTTGTATTATGTAAGTAAGGATTTTCTCCAGGAATTGACTGAGTATTTCCTGAACTGTTAAGAGATTCCCTTAGGCATTGCTCTTGAAACTGCTTCCGGGGTTCCATGTGGAGTTTCTTCAGGAACTCTTCTAAGGACTCCTCCAGAATTTCTCCATAAAATTCCATCTGCGATTTCTTCAGGAATTATTCCTTGTATTCCTCATGCAGGCATTCCTCGAGGATTTCATCCAGAAATTTCTCCAGGATCTCCGCGAGAAATTCCTCCAGAAATTCCTCCAGAAATTGCTACAGGAATTCTTTCAGGGATTCTTCCAGGAATTAATCGAGGACTTCCATTATAAATTATGTCAGCAATTCGTCCAGGATTTTCTCCAGCAAAGCCATCAGGGATTCCTTCAGAAATTATTTCCAGGATTTTCTCTAGGAATACGTTCTGAAACTTTTTCCGAAATTCCGCCAAGAATTTTTCCAGATCTTCCTCCAGGAATTGCTGCAAGGATTCCTCCAGGAATTCCGCTAAAAATTCCCCCAGGAACTTCTTCAGGGATTTTTCCAGGGATTTCTCCCCGAATTTCTCCAATGATTCCCCAGGGTTTCCTTCAGAAATTCCTTCAAGGATTTCTCCAGGAATTCCTCCAAAAATTTCTCTAGAAATTCTTTCATGAATTTCTCAGGGGCTTTTCTTTCAGATATTTCTCCCAGGGTCTCTCTAACCCTTAGATCTAAGATTTCCCCAGAAATTTATCCAGTAATTGTTGTAAGAATTCCTCTAGAGATTCTTCCAGGAATTCGTTCAACGATTCCTCCAACAATTCTCAAAGGAAAACCGTCAGGATTTCCTCCAGACATTTCTCCAAGATTTCATCCTCGAATTTCTCCTAGAACTCCTCCAGGAAATTCTCCAGGGGTTACTCCAAGAATTTCTTCAGGAATTTTTCAGGAATTGATCCAGGAATTACTAATGTACATCCTTCATAAATTATGTCAGCATTTTCTCCAGGATTTTTTTTCGAAAAAATTTTTGGCGATTTTTCCGAAATTCTTTCAGGAAATTCTCTAGGAATATCCTCAGGTTTTTATCAGAGACACCTCGAGGTCCAGACATTTTTCCTGGAATTTCTCCTGAGATTCCTTCATTAATTGCTTCAGGGATTCCTCCAGGGATTTCTTCACGAGTTTTTACAGGAATTCTTCCAGAAAATCCTTCGAAGATTCCTTCAGGAAATTCTCCAGAAGTTCCCGTAAGGATTTCTCCAGGAAATCCTTCAGGGATTTCTTCAGAAATTCTTTCAGGAAATTCTTCTGGAGATTTCTCTAGAAATTCATCTAGTAATTCTTTCAAGAATTCCTCTAGAGATTTCTCCAGGAATTGCTGCAAGGGTTCTTCCAGGCATTCCGCTAAAAATTCTTGCAGTTACTTCTTCAGGGATTTTTCCAGGGATTTCTCAACGAATTTCTCCAATGGGATTTCTCCAGGAATTCCTCCTGAAATTTGTCTAGAAATTCTTCCAGGAATTTTCCAGGGGATTTTTTTTTCAGATATTTCTTCCAAGATTCCTCTAGAGATTCCCCCAGAAATTTTTCCAGTAATTATTGTAATAATTCCTCCAGAGATTCCTGAAGAAATCCCTTCAATGATTCCTCCAGCAATTTCTTAAGGAAAACCTTCAGGAATTCCTCCAGGCATTCCTCCGGGATTTTATCAAGGAACTCTTCCAGGATTTTTTTTCAGGAAATCCTCCAAATATTTTTTCCAGAAATTGTTCCTGGACATCATTTAGAAATTATGTTAGCAATTCCTCTAAGGATTCCTCCAGGAATTTCTCCTGAGATTCCATCAGGAATAGCTTCAGCGATTTCTCTAGAAATTTCTTCACGAATTTCTCCAGGGATTTGCTCAGGGATTCCTCCGGAAAATTCTTCGACGATTCCTCCAAGAAATTCCATCCAGGATTCTTCCAGGAAATCCTTTAGGAATACCTTTAGAAATTCTTTCAGGAAATTCTCCTGGAATACCTTCAGGAATTTTTCAAGGCTTTCTCAAGGAATTCCTCCAGAAATTTCTGCAGGGATTTCTCCACAAATTTATTCAAGGATTCCCCCAGAGATTCTTTCAGGAATTGATTCGAGAATTCCTCAAGGGATTTTTTTCAGAAATAGAAAAATAATAGAAATAGAAACTTCATAGAATCCCTCTGGAGATTCCTCTAGAAATCCACCCAGTAGTTCTTTCAAGATTTCTCAAGCAATTCTCACAGAAATACTTCAAGGAATTCTTCCAGACATTCCTCCAGGATTTTATCCAGGAACTTTTTCAGAAACATCTCCAGGAGTTCTTCCAGAAAATATCCCAGGAATTTCTTCAGGAATTCCTCCAGGAACTGCTCCTGGACATTCTTCGGAAATTATGTCAGCAATTCTTGCAGGAATTTCTCCAGGAAATCCTCTACGGGTTTCCACGAAATTCTCCAGGAATATTTTCATGAATTATCAGGGATTGCTCCAGACATTCCTCCAGAAATTCCTCCAGGGATTCCTCCACGAATATCTCCAGGGATATTCCCAGAGATGCCTTCAGGGTATCCTCCAGAAATACCTCCACGGGTTCTTCCAGGAAATCCTCAACGGATTTTTTTTAGAAATTTCCACAGCAATTCCTCTGGAGATTTCTTAAGGAATTCTTCCAGAGGTTGCTCCAAAAATTCACCCAAGAAATTTCTCCAGGAATTCCGGCTGGGTCTTATCCAAGAATTCCTCTAGGAATTACGCCCGGAATTTGTTAAAAAGTATCTCCAGGATTCTCGCTTGAAATTTTATTCAAGGATTCCCCCAGAGATTCTTTCAGGAATTGATTCGAGAATTCCTCAAGGGATTTTTTTCAGAAATAGAAAAATAATAGAAATAGAAACTTCATAGAATCCCTCTGGAGATTCCTCTAGAAATCCACCCAGTAGTTCTTTCAAGATTTCTCAAGCAATTCTCACAGAAATACTTCAAGGAATTCTTCCAGACATTCCTCCAGGATTTTATCCAGGAACTTTTTCAGAAACATCTCCAGGAGTTCTTCCAGAAAATATCCCAGGAATTTCTTCAGGAATTCCTCCAGGAACTGCTCCTGGACATTCTTCGGAAATTATGTCAGCAATTCTTGCAGGAATTTCTCCAGGAAATCCTCTACGGGTTTCCACGAAATTCTCCAGGAATATTTTCATGAATTATCAGGGATTGCTCCAGACATTCCTCCAGAAATTCCTCCAGGGATTCCTCCACGAATATCTCCAGGGATATTCCCAGAGATGCCTTCAGGGTATCCTCCAGAAATACCTCCACGGGTTCTTCCAGGAAATCCTCAACGGATTTTTTTTAGAAATTTCCACAGCAATTCCTCTGGAGATTTCTTAAGGAATTCTTCCAGAGGTTGCTCCAAAAATTCACCCAAGAAATTTCTCCAGGAATTCCGGCTGGGTCTTATCCAAGAATTCCTCTAGGAATTACGCCCGGAATTTGTTAAAAAGTATCTCCAGGATTCTCGCTTGAGATTTTCCCAGGAATTCCTTCAGGGATTTCTCCAAGAATTCTTCCAAGGAATTTCCCAAAAAATCATCTTGGATTTCATCTAGGATTTCCTCATGAGATCTCTTCGGAAATTTCTCTAGGTATTACTCCCATAATTTATGCAGGAGACTTTCGAAAAAATTTCCAGGGATTCTTCTGGAAATTCCTCTAGGGACTCTACAGGGCTTCTTCCAGACATTCCTGTAGAAATTTCACCAGGAATTCATCCAGGAGAAATTCCACTAGCGAAAAGTATTGGAAGATAATTTAAAAGGGATGCATTAAGGAACCGGGAAATTCTAGGTTTGCCTTCAAAGTTCATAATTTCCAAAAGATTTCAGCTATAATTTCTTATGATTGTTTTGTAGACATTTACAAAATAAAAAAAACGGAACAAAATAATGCACGAGTAAATAAAAATCCTTAATGTGAGCTTTTTTTTTGTATTGATAAAAATACAACAGCGTGACAGCTGAAAAATTAAAAAATGCTTTAAGAATATAATGTTATTATATTTAATTTCATCGTGTTGCGTTTAGTTATAAAAGCTAGTAGGTAAAAAATTGCTAAGGGTGCTTGCACCCCCCCCCCCCTGACCGAAAAGCTGGCTACGCCCTTGGTTTACAGCATTTTTGAACTCGGTAAGCTAATGATCATTTTTAGTGTAGAATCTTGTCCTGAGTTCGAAAACGTGAAGGAAAAAAATACAGTAGAGCGGACATTTTTTCGACGAAATTTGAACATTCTACAATAATGTATGGAGAAAAGGCACTTTAAACTGGAATGGATTACCGTCTACCACCGTTGGATTGAACGACGCCTCATGCAAATCAATGAGGTTCATTTTTAATTTGAACTTCTAGTAACCCTGTGGGCATCGAAAAACACACTGATGGTAACTCTTTTTGCTGTTTTGTTTTCTTTCTACGTTCCGTTTCACCCCGTTCCATGAGCAGTATGACGTTTGAACCATTTTTAGTTTGAACGATGTGCAGATTAGAGGGGGTCAAATTGAAAAGTGTTCAGATTAGATGCGGTCAAACCAACGGGGGTAGACGGTATTCGAGTGCTGGGTGGGAACTGAACTTCTCATTCGTAAATTAACACAGCTCATATTATACCTATATTCTAAGCTTTCTGAAATTTTGAAACGTTTTGCCAGAACCAGTGCTGAAAATTTCATTTCGTCATATCTAAATTCAACCACCTACAGCTCATTTTAGTAGCTGAACCTGAGAATATGGTATATGAAGAAGTTGTGCGGCTAGTTCAGTTCTGCAAAAAAGTCACGGAAAAACTGCTATTTTTCGAATTTTTAAGGTAAATGTCACGGACTACCTTCGAAAAATGCCAAATGATATTCACCGTGAAAATCATTGGCATTTTTCGAAGGTAGTCCGTGACATTTACCTTAAATATTCGAAAAATAACGGGTTTTCCATGACTTTCTTGCAGAACTGAACTAGCCGCACAACTTCTTCATATACGATATTCTCAGGTAAAGCTTCTAAAATGAGCTATAGGTGATTTAATTTAGATATGACGAAATGACTTTTTCAGCACTGGCCAGAACTTTATTTCATTCAGCAATTTAGCAAAATCACTGTACCAACCTATAGAGCGTACTTGGAGAAATCTGTCAGAAGCCGTCATACAGGAAAATGTAGGTACCAAAAGATTCGTGAAAAAAATTCTTGCAAGGAAAACATTGGAAAAATATAAAAAAAATACAAAAAAAAATATGGAGGTATCTCTAAAAAACCCTTGAAAACCTTAATAAAACGATACAGACCTGATACAGACTTTCTCTAGGAATTCTTAAAATAATGAGCATGAATTGTTGCTTGTTGAACAAGGTTCAGTCAACACCAGCACCGAAGACAGACAAGCTGGAGACCCTAATTAGTTTTGGACTTGCCATTTAAAATCTGTGCAGCAACCTGCAATCAATGGGGATAGAGGCGCACCTGTCGAACCCCACTCTGCTACAGGAACTGGTAGATAAGCTGCCTACCAACTTGAAACTGGATTGAGCCCTGCATCAGCGTCAACTGGCAATCGTAGACCTGAGCTCGTTTGGCAACTACATGTCAACGATCGTCTTTGCTGCTTCAAAGGTTTCTGTTGGATCGGGACCAGCGAGAATGTTTGTAAAGCCAAAGGGGACGGAGAAAGGCTTTCTGAATGCTCATTCTACTGAAGAAGTGGGCAACAACGACCGAGAAGAGCGAAAGGGAAGCAGCGCAGGACAGACGAGGACTCCATACACCCCTAAGCCGTGTCCGGTTTGTAAGAAAGAACCGCATACGGTGAAGGACTGCCGCGGTTTCCTGAAAGCAACTATCGACGACCGCTGGAAGTTAGTTCACCAGGCGAACCTGTGCAGGCGCTGCTTGATTGGTCACGGCAAATGGCCATGTAAAGCAACAGTGTGCGGGATGGACGGATGCGAGCTACGTCATCATAGGCTGTTGCATCCGGGAAGAATAATCGTCGAGCGCCAAGGATCAGCCCAAAGTAACTGCTCTGGTACTGTAGGTGTTCACCGTCATCAGTCTCGTCCCACACTTTTCCGAATCATTCCGGTCACCGTTCATGCGAATGGAACATCCATTCGTACGCTAGCGTTCCTCCACGACGGCTCTTCCTACACGTTGGTAGAGCAGGACCTCGCGGATGAACTTGGCGTTACTGACGCCACTGTGCCTACAATGGACAAGTGGAATAACAAGGACGGAAGCGAACTCTCGACTGCTGCAGATTGAGGTATCAGGTCATCAGGTGTCGACGCCAACCAGAAGCACATCTTGGAGGATGTACGAACAGTGGAGAAACTCGATCTTCCTCCGCAATCGTTGCGATATATAGAGCTAGCGGACAATTACGAGTACCTGCGGGGTCTTCCGGTGGCAAGCAACGACAGCACGGTGCCGCGTATTCTAATTGGCGTAGACAACGCCAATTTACTGGTGACGCTCAAGAAAAGGGAAGGGAAGAAGTTCGAACTAGTTGCCACCAAAACTAGGCTTGGATGGACGATCTACGGGAACGTGGAAGGATTTGGCGAGCCATCCCATCGACTTCTACACATTTGCGCCCAGTCAGCTGACGAAGATCTTCACGAAACGATCAAGGAGTCCTTCTCGATCGAAAGTGTCGGCGTCGCAGTTGCAACGAGAATAGAAGCAGAAGACGACCGACGGGCCCGTGCGATTATGGAGAAAACGACCATTCGCATGCCATCTGGAAGATTCCAGACTGGTCTCCTATGGAGGAATGACTACTTCGAGTTTTTGGACAGCCGGACTATGGCAGAACATCGTCTCAAATGTTTGGAGCGGCGACTTGGTAGGAACCCCGAGCTGTATAACAACGTGCAAGCAGCAAATCAAGGATTACCAACGTAAAGGATATGCGCACGAGTTAACCGAAGAGGAGGCGAACAACAGTGATCCTCGACGGGTGTGGTATGTGCCCTTAGGTGTTGTGACAAACCCGAACAAACCAGGCAAAGCACGGGGTAGTTTGGGATGCCGCAGCTAAAATTGAAGGAATATCGTTCAACTCCATGTTGATGAAGGGTCCAGACTTGACTGCGTCGCTCACAACAGTGCTATTTCGTTTCCGGCAACGACAAATCGCCATCGCAGGTGACATCAGGGAAAGGTTTCACCAGATCCAAATTCGTCCACAAGATCGTCAATCACAAAGATTTTTATGGCGAGATGAACCTGGTAAAACATGCAAGGAATACGTCATGGACGTGGCAACCCTCGGGTCGACCTGCTCACCTTCGTCGGCCCAATACATCAAGAACAAGAACGCTGAAGAGTGGAGCGAACAGTATCCGGAGGCAGCGGGAGCCATCATAGAGTGTCATTACGTGGATGACTATCTGGACAGTTTGGATTGTAAGGAAGAAGCTGTTCAATTGGCGCTCGATGTGAAGACCGGTCATGCTAAGGCCGGGTTTGATATCCGGAATTGGCTGTCAAATTCAGAGTTGGTCGTTCAACGGGTCGGGATCCGGGCCAGCAGAATACGAATAGTTTCACATTCGGCAAAGGATCGGAGACTGAAAGGGTGCTGGGAATGAGTTGGACACCGAAGGATGACTCTTTCACTTTCGCTGTGAATTTTCGGACCGACATCCAATCGTTGATCAGTGGAACGAGCGTGCCAACCAAAAGGCAAGTTCTACGTGTCGTCATGAGTGTTTTCGACCCTCTGGGATTAGTCGCGGTATTCGTGATCCACGGAAAGTGCTTGGTGCAAGACATTTGGCGGACCAAAATTGGTTGGGATAATCCCATTCCCGAGAAACTCCACGAAACTTGGCGTCGATGGATTCAAGTTTTTCAACAGCTACCTCAACTCGAACTACCGCGGTGCTACTTTCCAAAATACAGTGTCGGTAGTCTTCGGAGTCTACAGCTTCATGTGTTTGTGGATGCCAGCGAGACGGCCTACTCTTGCGTCGCTTACTTCCGGATTAAAGATCAGGAAAGGGGATTTCGATGCGTGCTTGTTTTGTCGAAGACAAAGGTAGCTCCGCTCAAGCCACTGTCAATACCGCGTTTGGAGCTCCAGGCGGCGGTCATCGGTACACGATTGATGAAGTCCATCCAGCAGCGCCACACGCTGCCTGTCTGCCGACGGGTTATTTGGAGCGATTCAAGGACCGTCTTGTCATGGATCCAATCGAATCAACAAAATTACCGGCAGTTTGTTGCGTTTCGGATAAGCGAAATCTTAGACGAGACCAAATTGAAAGAATGGAGATGGATTCCATCGCGCCTCAACGTTGCTGACGAAGCGACAAAATGGGGAAACGGGCCAAACCTACGCGAGAACAGCCGATGGTTCTGTGGGCCAGAGTTCCTCTGCAAAGAAGAATCGGAGTGGCCGAAACAGGAGCTCCCGGAAGCTGATACAGCAGAAGAACAACGGCCAGTGCACGCGCACCACAGCGG
Source organism: Aedes albopictus (assembly GCF_035046485.1). Lineage (NCBI taxonomy): Eukaryota > Metazoa > Arthropoda > Insecta > Diptera > Culicidae > Aedes > Aedes albopictus. The sequence goes on along the minus strand of NC_085136.1, from coordinate 373,163 downwards.
CAGTGGAACCAGTCGTCGACTTCAAAAGGTTCTCCAGTCTTCAACGTTTGGTTAAAACCGTTGCTTATGTGCGCCGTTTTATCGCTGTTTCTAATAAAAGATTCGTTGCTGAAGTTCCTGCGTCTGCGATATTGTCTCGACAAGAGATTCAAAAAGCGGAGTTTACGCTATGGCGTTGGGTTCAAGCAGAAGTCTACTCTGACCAATTGTATACACTTCGTGTCAATCAGCAACTAGAATCCCATGAACATAGAAAATTTGAGAAAACCAGTCCACTACGTAAGCTATGTTGCTTCATAGACGAGGCTGGAGTTATTCGGTTGGATGGTCGATTAAGAAACGCTCCACATGCATCATATGCAGCAAAACTTCCGGTAATTCTGCCTAAGAACCATCCTTTTACTGGATTGCTCGTCCTATCGTTCCATCAGCGATTCGCACACGGAAATGGCCTAACAGTGCTCAATGAAATACGCCAAAGTTTCCACATCTCTAGCCTTCGGATAATGATTCGACAGGTTGCAGAACAGTGCGCATGGTGCACTGTCTACAAATCCAGCCCACGATTTCCCAGAATAGCTCCACTTCCAGAAGTTCGGGTGACTCCTTACGTCCGTGCATTCACGTACATCGGCGTGGATTACTACGGGCCATTCTCGCAACGAGTTCGGAGATACGTGATGAAGAAATGGGTGATGCTTGTGACATGCCTTACGGTGCGAGCTGTGCATCTCGAGGTGGTCGGTAGCCAGTCAAACGAAGGCTGCGAGATGGCTATTCGTAGATTTATAGCGAGACGAGGAGCACCGCAGGAAAGTTTTAGCGATCAGGGGACTAACTTCATCGGCGCAAGCAGAGAACTGAGAGAGGAAATAGCCAGCATTAACAAGGACCTAGCTGAAACATTCACCAATGCCGATACCCAATGGCGCTTCAACCCGCCTGCTACGCCACACATGGGTAGGGCGTGGGAGCGTCTCGTGAGGTCGGTGAAGACGGCGCTGAGGACAATTTCAGCAGGAAGGAAACCGGACCAAGAAACGTTCTACATAGGTACGTGTATTGAAGTGGAATCTATTGTCAACTCCCGCCCGTTAACTGAAGTGCCGTTAGAATACGAAGATGGTGAAGCAAGTACACCAAATCACTTCTTGTTATTGAACTCCAGATTGACTCCAGAGGAGTGGTACAACCGCCTCAGCTTCCGATAGTCAACGGCGCAGCCCTAAGGATGAATTGGAATCAAATCCAACACCTTTTGGATCTGTTTTGGGCCGAGTGGATAAAAGAATATCTGCCTGTCATTAACTGTCGGTCGAAGTGGTTGACGGACGCCAAACATGTACAACCTGGAGATCTGGTTATGGTAGTAGACGCAGGATCGCGGAACAGCTGGAGGAAACGCGGTAAAATAGTAAAAATATACAAAGGAGCAGATGGCGTTGTTCGACGGGTTGATGTCCAGACAGGATTGCTGCAGAGGTCTGTTACAGCAGGTTTGGTGGTGCTCAAGATGATGAAGGACGGTACAGCTGGAGAAGGTTGCCAACAATACGGGTCGGGGAATTTTACAGAAACCGATCCCTCGGCAGCACTGCCACCAGTCGGTAAACTAGGTTCGTCCTCAATTTCAGAACGTCAGGGTGACAAATGAATGACACTCCTGACAAACTGTACACACAACAGATCGAATTGTCAAACGAAAAAACATTAAATTTGCACCACGCTACATTGAATTAGCTACACATACACTTGAAGATTGTAATTCAGTTTACTAGCTCCTTAAGTAAAATCAATTTTGTATGTGCCTCTCCTTGACCTGAAATAAGGTATCACTGCCAACAGGGTATCGTAGTGTTAATAAATAAATTACAAATTACAAAATTACCACGCGTGATTACTAAAATTAAATTGACCCTATATTACTATTATACAACAAACAAACACTTTGTAAGTACAATATGAAATGAACAGATGGAATAAATAACAAATAGACCATTAACGTTTATACAGGATAGTGACAGGACAGTTTTAGGTCTAGACATGGACAAATAAATAACGGAAAGGACTAGAACTTGTAAGTAGACATGGACGAACATTAAGACTGTTACATTAGGTACATTAATTACACTGAATTACAGCTTAAAGCATACTCCACTGCAACTTTTGGGAGAAAAAAAAATGCCGCCTGAAAATATGCGGAATGCGATAAAATGACACTGCTGTGGCGTTCTACCAGAAGCTCAATGCATCTGGCAACGGATTAGTATTGTGAACCCAAATATGTAGGGATGAAGACGGAAGTCTCTTAACCGACGAACGTGCGGTTAATGAACAGCATTCCGATGAGCACTCGAACGGCGTTGAAAACTAATGCCAACGGCTACGTCAGTATAGCAGAGGGCAGAAAAACTCCCACGCTGAACGAAGAACGAAAGCGCTAAACCAAGAAAGCAGTTCTTAAAGGATGATATCGCTGCTGAACTCATCAAGATGGGTCCAGAAAATGTTGCCACCTGTATCACTATATGCTAAATCCTCAAAAACTGCAGTGAATACAAGGTCCCAACGCATCACCTGTTCATCGTATTTTAAGCGGCATACGACAGCATCGTCGCACAGTGCTATGGAAAATCATGTACGAAAAATGCTTCCTTGGAAAGCTGACTAAACCAACGACAAACGGTGTGCAAAACTGCGTAAGGTTTGGATAAACTATCCTGTTTATTCGGATCTCGCAGCGGACTGCGACAAGGTGACGGACTCTCACGCCTAATCTTGAACATCGATCTTGAGAGTTCGCGTTTTCATCTTCTTCTTCTTAGTGGCTATACGTTCCCACTGGAACTTGGCCTGCCTCTCTTCAACTTAGTGTTCTTTAAGCATTTCCAGTTATTAATACACTATGCCCCAGGAAATCGAGAAAAGTTTCCGACCGTAACGGGAATCGAACCCGCCGTCTCCGGATTGGCGATCCAAAGCCTTACCACTAGGCTAACCAATGTGCAACGTGTTGAACAGTATTGTGCCTATATGAAAACGTTACAGATATCATGGATGATTTCGGATCAATAACGATCGCTTCTTCGTTTTAAATATAACTCTGTGCCATTTAATGGAATATTTAGGCGTGTGTGCCTTAACTCTGTTATCATGCATAAATTGTATAAGCCTTGTTGTAGTGTTTATATCGGATTTCATAACTAAATACTATTGTTCATTACTAGGTATATGTCAAGTTCAGCATTGTCTGCCCAAGAACGCCGACTATTCCCAATGAGAAGTCACTTTCTTACCTTAGAATACATCGTTCTAAAGTTGATCGCATCGTGTCAAGGATCCACCACCTGGAGGCACATCAGCTGCAAGCGCATATTGTTCTTAATCTGTTGAACGGTTTGCTGAATTCTGCAAAACGAGAAGAATGTAGAAATTTGAAGGAAATCTATAAAATCGATGTAAAGTCTTACTGTTCCTCACTGTCCGGGACTGGTGGAATGGCTTCCAGAGCCTCGACGAAAAAGGATCTGAAGGATAAATTGAAATGTTAAGTATAAACGCGTTACATTTGAAAACTGATACTCACTTCGCCGTTTCGTTACTGTAAACCCTGGCCGCATCACGTATCACATGGATGTCGACCTTGGCTTGTAGCGCTCCGTTGACGTTAAACTTCTGAACACAGGTCATTAGCCGGGCCAGTTCTTCGGCTACGGTTTGCACGATCGGCTGCAGCACTGGCCTCAACAGCACCGGCGAGATGGAGAAGATCTCCGAGTAGACGGATACCAAATTGTCGCAGCATTCGTGCGCGTACGGGCTCAGCTTGTCCGAGGCGCCAACCTGGTCCCACTGGAAGCGTCCGATGTACATGGAAGGTTCGATGGTGCCGACGAGCGGGTCGCTCTTGTGCTCCACGTACATGTCCAGCAGGCTGCTGAACAGGGTGTTCACCGTGGAGCGGGAGTTTTCGATGGCAATCGTCGGAACCGGGTAGTTGTGTCTGTGTAATGGAGAGGTGATTCGGTTATTGAAAGGTTCTCAAGTTGTTCGATAGCTCGTCATACTTGGTGAACATTCCGCCCAGTTTAGGGAAAAATATCTTATTGCAGTAAATGCAGTTGGACAGACAGCACAGCAGCCGTTGTTCCCAGGTGATGCTCGATCCCCAGCTTTTATCTCCGGACATCTGCTGCTGCAGGAGCGCCGCCGGAAAGCCTATCAACTGCGATAGCATCGGTGCCTGTTGGGGATCTTCGTCGGACCTTTGCAGGGCTAACGTTTCGATCACTCCACAGAACGTGCCCAAGATCTCTTGGAAGCGCTTGGACATTTCCCGTTGGCCGTCCGAGTGGGGTTCCAGCAGAGATGTTTCACGCACTTCCGGTGTGAGACAGAGCGTTTGGGCGTCCTCGATGGCCTCAGTCAGGATCTCCTCCAGCTTGGAAGGCTACGGAAAAACGAAATGATTGATTTAATGCAATTGAGCGCGATAAGTAAGGGCAACTTACCAATGCCGTTGCCCCGGCAAAATCCGGCACAGCGAACTCCCACAATTCCTTCTCGTGCAGCTTCTTTACCTTCTCGTTTGCCTTCTTCAGAATCGTCGAGAGACAGTATAGACGTAGTTCATCGATAAACTTGGACACAATATCCAGCGCTTCACCAGGCAAATCCAGCCGGATTAGGGTGGCGTAGGAGACCCTCACATAGCGCAGGCAATGCGGCAACCAAGTGATCAGATAGTTCAACGAAAGACTAGTGGCAGGCCAGGTTGGTAACCCTTTCATGCTTCCGGCAAGAAGTGACCGCTGGTTCCCGGAAGGGAGCAGGGCCGCCTTCAAGTACACACAAAACTGCTCAATCACTGTCAAGATGATTCGCTTGAAGTTGCCCGGCTTTGGTTGACCTGCTCCCCTTAGCTCTCCCGTAAAATAGGCCTGACCGAGACGCCATAAATCTGGCAACTGGCTTGCCGCAATTTCGGTCATTTCCTCACAGAACTGCACCCGATTGGGTGTGGCATTTGGATCCGCCCGTGATTTTGGTTCTGTCGGATTGGTTTCTTTATGGGTATACTGCTCGTACGTTTTCAGGAACGTGTCCTCAAGATACTTGGCTCGCGATTCAATAGCGTCCCAGGCTGGATCAGCAATTACCAACATGCTAGCAACGCTGGTCCCCGCTTGTTGAGCTTCCAAACTTATCAACGCTTTGACCAACTTCTTTTGCTGCTCAACGCCTTGCGGCATCTCCTTAACTTTGCTATGCAGCTGCTGCCGTATGTTGAGGATCTTCATATCCACCTCCTCAAGGACTTTCATGAATATCTACGGAAAAGAATTACCTTACACAATCTCGAATCAAACGCATTTTGGTTTGGTACACTTACCGGAACTTCCGTCTTCCCAAACAGGTTCTTCACCCTAGCGTAATCATTGACCACGATGTCAAACTCGTTCTTGGCGGCGCTTTTCTCCACCGAGTTCGGCAAGCAGAACAAAAACTTGTGCCGGGACAAAGCGGACAGCGCCGCCCTAGTAGCATCGGCCTTCTCCTTCCTGGCCAGCACATCCTTGAACAACTCCTGCGAAGCATCGATTGAGTTTGTGATCGCTTTCTCCAAATCCTTCACCTGATCCTTTCCGTGCAGTTTGCTATCCTGCGTTACTCGATCACGCAGTGCCATCAACGTGTCCAACTGGTCCATCACCGATCCGGCATTGGACTTCAGAAAGGACAGCTGCCCCTCCTTCTGGCTTTCCACCCGGCGTCTCAGATACGACAACCCAGCTTTCAGATCCTCAAACGACGTAGCATGATGGTTCTCCAACAGAAACCACCCCGGAAGAAAGTTCTCCTGCGACAAATCCCCGGACCCCTCCGGAAAAATATCTCGCAAATCTTCCGGAAACTTCTTATCATTCCCTTCGATAGACAGCCCCAGCGGATCTTCCTGGATGTACCCCGTCGGGGCTAACGATCGCCTTCCCCAAGCCAACGACTGCATTGGCGATTCCTCAATCCAAACCGCCGACTCCTTCATCGGACCAATCGTCTCATAATACGCCCGGAACTGCACCGTGCTCGTCCCGACGCCTCCCATCCGCGTCGTCACAATGATGTCCCCTTTGCCCTTGGCGGCACCGGTCCGAGCAATAATTTTCTTATCGGACTTCCACTCGGCCGACAGCAGGCAATCACAGCCACAGATGGTCAGTCCCACCAGATCGGACGCTTTGGACCCGAGGAATTCGCCCCGAATGGTGACTCGCGTTCCGGGAGGGCCCTCCTTCGGCGAGAGCCCCGTCACGACCGGGCGGTTGGGGTTGACCATTGCTGAGTGCACTCACTTTATTTACCTCGAGGAGGACTTTATTCTCACTTATCGAAAGAATTTAAGTATTATCACAGGGAAATAACCGATTTTTAATCAAAAATTGCGATTACACTCACTTATCCTCGAAAATTTTGTAAACTTTCACGAAAAAAAAAACGTAAACAAAACTGACGATCAGCGAGTTGTCATGCAATTTACCCGGCACTGAAAAGGGAAACTGAGCACGAAAAGCTTGCATACAAGCTTGTTAAGGTTGTTAAGGACTGCAGATTGAATCGGAATCCGCTACCCCGCTACTGCGCGGTCGTCACGCAAGGAATGCGTTCAACAGCGTCAGCTGGGCCGTGCCAGAGAAAATAGGTAGAGAAGCGAAGAGTGAACAGCCGCCTGAACGGCAACACCATTAGGGAACGTTCAAAAATTACGTCCAACATTTGGGGGAGGGGAGGGGGTCTAGAAAAGTGTGACAGTACGTGTATTGGGTATCCACTTATCCGCGATCGGTAATGACGGCGGCGGGCACAACCAACCGATTCGAATTTTGACGTTTCGTGGAGATCGCAATCGGTTAGCGCTACCGATCGGTGGGTGAAGGGGTGAGGAGGAGAATGAAACTGTTTTGACTTTCCCCCAAGAAACGTCAAATTCCAAACCGGTTGGATATGCCCGCCGCCGCCATTACCGATCGCGGATAAGTGGATTAGCCTGTGCATGCCGGCGGGATCGACATACGAATGACACTAATGAGTGGAGCTTTTTTATCGACCATTTAAAGCTTTTGACAGTGTTCGACATTCGATCTGGCTAAAGTTTAATTCGACCGTTATTTTTTTTATTCAAACCAGCTTTTATGGTTGCGGTAAACAGAAGCATTTCTGATTCCTCCGTCTCAATTGCAAGTGATTGCAAGATTCTTTGTAAAAGTGTTTTGAATGGCGGGGAAAGATTTTTCAAACCCCCGAAATTAATGTATTTGGAATATATTACTTATTGGGAAAATTTATAGATTATGACGCTAAAAATTTAAACGTCTTATTTTTGGCGTAGGTGTATTGAAACTATCGCCAATAAAACGCATACATATTTAAATGCCATAATTAATCATTATGTGAAACAAACGATTTTCTTCTTGTCTCACCCAACGCATCTACAATGGGGGACCATTAGAATTGTTCTATTGTTATACTTGCCGTAACTGCTTTTAATTACGGAAAGAACATAACGATTGATTATGGCATTTAAAATCAAAATATATTTTTTTTTTTCAATCTCGATTTAAGTTTGAAAAAAATCAGATAAAGAATGAAGCATCGAAAAATTATTGAAATTTAGAGATTAGTTTTCAAACTTACTAAAAATGTCGCGCAAATAACGGGACGCTTGGGGTGAGTGATTTCTAAAGAGTGAATCACTGACCAATTTATGAGTATTTTTTTGTAATTTGACGGCTTTAGCAAGTCAGAAGAAAATTGTTTGTTTCACATAACGATTGATTATGGCATTTAAATATGTATGTGTTTTATTGACGATAGTTTCAATACACCTACGCCAAAAGCATCATAATCTATAAATTTTTCCACACGCTAAAACTGCTCAGCACTAAAATGTGTAAGACCTACTCATAAATGCATAATTTCCATACCGCTCATAATATGTGTAAGAGTTATACCGTTATACATTCACAAAATATGCTCGTACACTATTCTAGATGCGAAATGGCTATATTTTTTGGTTCGCCAAGGTCACTTGGAAACCTAGTTAGATTGCCATACAAAAAATTGAAACTTTAACGATTTTATAGACGCTGGAGCAGATTTTCTGAATGTGTAACTCTTACACATTTTATGAGTGGTATGGAAACTATGCATTTATGAGTAGGTCTTGCACATTTTAGTGCTGAGCGGTTTTACTGTGCAATAAGTAATATATTCCAAATACATTAATTTCGGGGGTTTGAAAAATCTTTCCCCGCCATTCAAAACACTTTTACAAAGAATCTTGCAATCACTTGCAATTGAGACGGAGGAATCAGAAATGCTTCTGTTTACCGCAACCATAAAAGCTGGTTTGAATAAAAAAAATAACGGTCGAATTAAATTTTAGCCAGATCGAATGTCGAACACTGTCAAAAGCTTTAAATGGTCGATAAAAAAGCTCCACTCATTAGTGTCATTCGTATGTCGATCCCGCCGGCATGCACAGGCTAATAGGAAAAGTGCGCGACAGAGGGGGGAGGGGGGGTCTAAAAATCCCGAAAAACGATGGACGTAATATTTGAATCTTCCCTTAGTGCGACTCATACTTTTGATGAGGCACCATACAGCAGCGGCTCATACAATTTAGAGCACATACTATTCATGCGCTAATTTGCCTGCGTAATCGGGTATTGGTTGCATATACTTTGGATGTGGTTTGGCACATATGTGTGAAGAATTAGCATTAAGTTAAAATTCACAAATACAAAAAAAAAACTAAAAACAAACCTCCGTGCTAGGATGGATATTTGCCATTAAGTATGAGGCAATTTTCCTGAGTGTACCTATTTTCTCTGGGCCACACCAAGCCGTGAAAGTCTCTATAATAAAAATAAATCAGCCAATCAATCAAAGAGAGCCTATAGACCTGTCGGATCGAATGAGAGCGTCTAACTGAGGTTTGAGAGCATATATTTCGTAGTGCTCCAAAACTGAAAAGCGAACTGAGGTTACAAATTTGCTGACGACGAATAAAGCTTATTATGTATTGCTTACAATGGATCACTAAAATAACTAGAACGGCCGCTTTGGAATGAACAGATAGCGCCACCGTAGTTTTGTGTGTAACATAACTCGTCTACTGTCACAATGCAAATGTCCGCAAAGTGGCGCTTTTGTTTACATGCGGCGAATGCTAGAAAAGTTGGCTTCATTGATCCATTCAGTGGGCTCATAAATTTACTTTTCGAACCCGACAAACTTCACAAATCGGCGGATCTTATTGTGAGTCGACAATCTAATAATAACATGAAGATTAGTTCAATCTGACTTAACCCTTATGTGTCCGACAGGGTACCCGGGTACCCAGTGCCCATTTGAAAAGCACGGTGTAGATAAAAGCAAAAAAATTGTCGGACACATAACGGTTAAATTCACTTGGGAATAAATTATGAACCGCATGTACTACAATTACGAACTAAACTAGGAACGGTAAAACACCTGTAACTTTCGTTTTCTGCTACGCGATTGAACGATCTTCACATTTGTAATCTCCGCGATTGAATATAGAACTAGATGCTTTGAGGTAGACTATTCAAGGGACCCGCTTTCTAAAACCAATGACAATAGAATACGAAAGATCGTAGAACCCAAGCGCCTTTTGGCGCGTTTATGATTATCATACAAGAGGTACCCCCTGCTGCTCGGTGCGCATGCGATAGTTGGCGGGCAGTGCGGCCAATTCTGCGGACATCCTTCCCCGGGTGCATCCTGGCGGTAGCCAAGACTGCACGATCAGAATCCACGTCGAGCAGCACGAACTTTGCCACTGGGCGCCGTATCATACCTCCGGAAGTCCGCACCATTGCCTGACGAACTCTACCATCTACGCCTGCGGTCGTCTGCTCCACACGTCCACGCACCCAGCTATTGCGTTCACCGTCGTTTACGATCAGCACAAGGTCGCCTTCACGTAATTGCCGTACCTCCTCGAACCATTTCGGTTGTCGTCTAATCACCGGTAGATATTCCACGATCCAACGGTGCCAGAAAGGGTCCAACTTCAGCTGGATATACTCATGCATGTCCTTCAGACGGTGCGCTGACTGAGAGTGGTTCGGAACTTGATTGCAACGACTTGCTCCACTGGATGACCCCATGATGAAATGGTTTGGAGTCAACGTCTTCATTACTCTCTTGACGGATTGCACTAAACGTTCCCATGCACCCCCCATGTGTGGCGCACCTGGAGGTATGAAGGGAGATATGAAGGTCCACTTAGTCGCTGAGTTGGTGAACGTTGACGACAGTCCCTGGCTTATCTGCTCTCGTAACAGCCGTTCTTTCCGTTGTCCGTAATGAATTCGTCTGGAGATCCTCGCCGTCCAACGAAGCGTCGCACGCAGGACATACAGGACGATGTTGACAAACTGAATGCTACTTCGAGGTGAACTGTGCGCGCGTACGGTCAGGCAAGTGAACAGAGCTATCCACCTCTTGACGTTAGATCTCCAGAGCTTTTACGAACAACAGTCCAAAGTAATCCAACCCGGTGTTGGTAAAAGGTCGTGCATGAACTGCTAATCGTGCTGCTGGTAATGGCGCCATCGGCGGAATACTGGGTCGAGCCTTGCGAAGCCTGCCCAACAAGCAGCCACGTACCACCTTCTTTACCAATGGCCGAAGGTTGGAAATCGCGTACACTTGTCGAGTCTCATTGACGATCGTTTCGGCGTTGGCATGTCGATATTTCCGGTGATATTTCTCCACCAATAGTTTAGTCACCCAGTGTGTCTTGGGTAGAATCACCGGGCAACGCATGTTACGTGAAACGCCGGGCACTGCTCCAATCCTGCCATACTGGCGTAGCAATCCGTCTTCGTCGAGTACTGGAACTAGCTGATATAGCTGACTGTGTTTCTCGATTGACTTGCGATCATTGAGCGGTAGATCCACATTTCGCTGCATAACTGTCATTTCGTCGGGAAATGCTTCCCACTGGACAAGCTTGAGTATATTGATCTCCGCTGCTAGCAGCTCATGATGTTGTAGTATCGCTCTCCAGCATGGTCCAACTCGTTTCCCTTTCACCGCATTGTGGAGAAAACGACGAACGTAGGCTATGGCCCGACGCAGATTGTCCCATGATTCGCCTGGATCGTGTGACCATCTTGTACGAACTTTATAAGACGCGTCCCGAGCACGCAAGCTTGCAATTCGAGCCTTGGAATAGACATAGGTATGAGGGGTGCTACCTTAGCCTTGCCAGCTACCAGTGGTCTGATCTAGGTCCGTGGTACGTAGGTAAACTGCGCACGCGTACGCTGTTGGGCTTGCGTCGACAAATACGTGAAGCACTGCATCTGCATATGTAGCTTCGGTAGCGCTGGGAAAATAGCTCCTTGGAATCTTCACTGTGGAAACGAATCCGATCATTTCCACCTATCTTCTCCAACGTTCATACTGCTGATCGCCGATAGGTTCGTCCCAACCCGATCCGAATCGCCACAGGTCTTGAATAAGGACTTTACCGTAAATCAAGCAACCCAAGGGGATCGAAAAGAGTCATGGTACAGCGAAATACTTGTCGTTTGCTCGGTGTTTCTACGCTGTCAATGAGCTCTCGCACTTCTTCACTCATGCGAGTTGAGAAGCACAGTTCTTCCGACGAGGGTTTCCACAGCATACCAAGAACTCGTTCTGTAGATTCACCTCCACCAAAGCGGAAGGTTCTTGATCTCGATCGCCTTTGCTTCTCCCAGGTGTTGTAACGCATCAACGTTGTTTGAGTTCGAGTTTCTTAGATGAAATCCTCCGTTTCGATGGACCTTGCGCACATTTGCTGCATTTGCTTTGCTTCTTCTATGCTACCGAATTGTCGAGATAGTCGTCCACATAGTAACAAGACCCTTACTACAGCGGGTTAAAAACAACAGAACATCCTGAAGATTCAAGTTTCTGAAGTTAATTTCACTAATAAGTGTTTACAGAGTACTCGGAAATGCAGTTGCGTAAATAAAAACTGGAAAATTCTTGGGAAAATTATATATCCAATGATACGAAGTTCCATAATCGAATTCAAAAGTTTTTGATGAATTTCCTTTAAGAGTTACACCTGTTTGTCTGTGGCCCAAGTTTCAATCTGAAGATTTACCCAACATTTCGAAAATATCCTATATGAAAAATTACAAGCATGTGTAAGATTCTTTGGAGCAAGGACAACTTTGTCCCAATTCACACCGGCATCGCCCGAAGGCCATACGAGCCTTCTTGATTCTGAACTTAATGTGAGGTGTCCAGGAAAGCTTGGAATCAAGAGTGACTCCAACATACTTTACCTGTTTAGTCACAACGATTCCAACGCAATTACGGTTTCACCTTTCCGTGAAAAGAGCAATAGATGTTTTACTCGGATTAACCGAAAGGCTATATTGGCGACACCAACCCTCAACTACCCGAAGAGAGCTTTGCATTAGGTCGAAAAGGGTGCTTGATGCACATACCGACTTACAATGTTTGGTAGTCGTCGGCAAAACTGTGGGGTATGAACAAAGCTGAGTAGCATTCTCCATGCGTGTATTTCCCCTAGCAAGCATCAGTGACAGCCAGCACCATGACGGGGTCGTCGTCAGTGTGATGCTGCCTCATTGACGAGTGGACTGTTGGCGGAGCAAGTCGCCATCACCGCGAGGTTCCGTATTATGCCAAGTGATTCTACTGCAGTTTGCTAAGATGGCTGGGAACGGATTGTTCCAGTGAGTTGCCCGGTATTCACATTGGCGATCCTGCCAGGAGTGCATCATAATCAATAACAAGTTAATCATAAAATAGGTAGAATCACTTGGCATAAAAACAGTGAGAGAAAACAAATCGTTTTGGTGTGTGAAGTGTGTGGTGGTGCTGCAAACACAGTAAAGTGGGTGTTGCAATTCTGCGGTTCCTGACGAAAGCTAGAGCGCGGAAAGTTTTTGTTTTTCCAACCGCGTTCTGTTTTAGCCTTGGTTCTAGCACAAACACATGAACAAAGGCGCGGTGACGTGGTTGATTTTTGTTGTCGACTGGTAGCACGCTGTGGATAGGTGGTTGGTCGGTCGATGATTGCATGCATGTTTTTTTATTGTCGTCGCGGTTGAAACCCGAAGTTTCCCCACACCCGACAATCGAATTTTCTCAAAATCCATACGTGAAACCTAACGTCGGACGTAGGGCGCTGGACAGCGGACCTGGCCCTCTATACAGCGCACTGTGCCCGACGTACGTCCGACACACGGTTCAGGAGAAAAATCGATTTTCGCGTGTCAAAAATTCCGATTTTCAACTGCACGAACAATATGTTCCTGCTCGGCATGGATGGTCGCGCTTTCGTTGATTCCTCGGATCGTACATGCTCGTGTTGTCGCTCGGTTGAACGGTAAATGCAAACAGGTTGATGTGCATGATGGTAGAGGTGTTTGGCTATTGTGAATGTTGCCGTAAAATACTCGTGGCGTTGGTTGGTTGGGTTGGTTTTTTTGTTCGGGTTTTTGGTTGGGCGTGTCGAACCGCCGAAAATTTTTCTGCATAAGGAAAATGCAGGGACGTGTAATGAAAACCGTCCAAGGAAACGGCATTTTTAGATAACCGCCGAAAATTATTCTGCATAGAGAAAATGCAGGGACGTGTAATGAAAACCGTCCAAGGTAAAGGCGTTGTTGGATAACCGCCGAAATTTTTTTTTGCATAAGGAAAATGCAGGGACGTGTAATGAAAACCGTCCAAGGAAACGGCATTTTTGGATAACCGCCGAAAATTATTCTGCATAAAGAAAATGCAGGGACGTGTAGTGAAAACCGTCCAAGGTAAAGGCGTTGTTGGATAACCGCCGACAATTTTTCTGCATAAGGAAAATGCAGGGACGTGTAATGAAAACCGTCCAAGGAAACGGTATTTTTGGATAACCGCCGAAAATTATTCTGCATAAAGAAAATGCAGGGACGTGTAGTGAAAACCGTCCAAGATAAAGGCGTTATTGGATAACCGCCGAAATTTTTTCTGCATAAGGAAAATACAGGGACGTGAAATGAAATCCGTCCAAGGAAATGGCGTTATTGAAAAACTGCCGAAAATTATTTGCATCAGTAAAATGCAGCGATGTGTAAAGAAACCCGTCTAAGGAAATGGCGTTGCATGATAACTGCCGAAAGCTGTGCGTGAGGAAAATGCAGGGACGTGTAATGAAAACCGCCCATCAAAATTGCATATCGTAAAACAGTTTAAAATTTGAAGTATGCAATGAAAACATATCTACTGAAAATATCTTGTAGAACCTCTTTCGAACTCGTTTTGTAGAATCTATCATCGTATAATGAAGGACATTTGTGTGTTATATATGGTCCATCTGTACCATCACATTGAAACATTGAAAATGGAGTTGTATGATATCCTCCTCCTCTCTCCTCTTCTTGGCGTAACGTCCTCACTGGGACAAAGCCTGCTTCTCAGCTTAGTGTTCTATGAGCACTTCCACAGTTTTTAACTGAGAGCTTCCTCTGCCAATGACCATTTTGCATGTGTATATCGTGTGGCAGGCACGAAGATACTCTATGCCCAAGGAAGTCAAGGAAATTTCCATTACGAAAAGATTCTGGACTGACCGGGAATCGAACCCGTCACCCTCAGCATGGTCATGCTGAATACCCGTGCGTTTACCGCCTCGGCTATATGGGCCCTTGGGAGTTGTATGATATACGGAATCTTTAGTCTGATAAATCTCAAATTCGTTAATCTCTTGTTTTTTCTTTTTTTTTCGGAGAAGAGGGAGAATGTGGGGTATGAACAAAGCTGAGTAGCATTCTCCATGCGTGTATTTCCCCTAGCAAGCATCAGTGACAGCCAGCACCATGACGGGGTCGTCGTCAGTGTGATGCTGCCTCATTGACGAGTGGACTGTTGGCGGAGCAAGTCGCCATCACCGCGAGGTTCCGTATTATGCCAAGTGATTCTACTGCAGTTTGCTAAGATGGCTGGGAACGGATTGTTCCAGTGAGTTGCCCGGTATTCACAAAAACCATAAGTAGAAATCCCGCTATTATTGAGTTTCCTCCATAGCGTATCTGCTACGAGATTCCACAAAAGCGGCATTGGTTGCATCCACAAACACTCAATATCCTAATCGCTGCTTGACGCAATGTCGAGAAGAGATGTCGGTTTTTGAGCAATTGGTGAATCCAGTTGGAAATCATAGGAGATATACTCCGACCCCGTGAGTCGTCCAATATGGATATCGATAGGCACGTTGTCAAAGGCACCCTCGATATCGTAAACAACCTTTTTTAAGAGCAACATTAACGGCGGCTACTATTCGAGCAACCCGCGCAGCGCTACCATTTTGACTTAACCACCGTTTTCCATACCGGTAGCAATCAAATTAGTCACCTTGATTCGTATCGGGAGGGCTGTCATATTCCCATATAATTTTTAGCAGCGCAACTGTCCCGCTACTATATTTGGTCACCCACCCATAGCGCTACTATTTTGCGAGCGCATCCAGCAGCGACCGGTAAAGTTTGCTGCAATGATGGAGGGCTGCCAAACGGGGTATAGAAGCGCACCGTTAAAGGTGTTAAAGAGTCACAGTGGACTTAGGCATGCTGGTTGACATGAAGAGGCACGTTGGCCAGATGAACATCACGATTGTGATGATCCACAATGCGTTCTAAGCATTTCAGAAGAACAGAGGTCTAACTCATAGGTCTTTGTTTCTTCATACGACGCACAATCCACTTTCGGAATAAACTTTACAGTAATATCCCGTCAAGATGGGGAAATACAACCTGTAGCAAGACTGCAAACAAGTAGTTTTTTTTTCAAACATGTTCAAAATAATCAAATCCTTTCTGAAGCAAATCAGGATAAATCCTATCTTCCCCAAGAGATTTGGAAGTGCAAAGCTACATAGTGCCAGTGCCCATTCAATCGATTCTATGGTTGCAACACTCAACGCTGAAGCATGACTACAAGAAAAGACATCAGGTTCATCCAAGGAAGTGTGTGCTGAATAAGTATTCCAGAACTTCCTAATCAGAGGAAGTGAAATCGCCATTTGGCAAACAAAGTTCGTGGACTCGGAAATCCTTGGATTTTGCTCAACCGACTGGATTCATTCAAACTGAAAACATTTGTACAGCCGGATTGTTCAGCAGACCTTGCGAGCCGATTGTCGTTTTTCCAACTCTTTCTACATTGTTTCCTGAGCTTCGCCAGATCAGAGTTCCAACAAGGGGTTCCTCTTGTGGCCTTCACAGCCCGGAGAGGGCACACTTCTTTAAAAGCTTTCATGATTAAGCTCGTTGTAGTATCCATCATCTTAATCATTTGGAGTGTCAATCAAATCAGTTGGTTGACCGGGGATTCCTGAAACTCAAAGTTTTTTTTTTAATTTTACCATTTTGTTTATTTGTTTAGGCTCACATGTTTAATACAAAACTCTACAGAGCCGAGGATCAATAATATTTTACAAAAATACAAACAAAACACTTTCAGTATTTGGATTTCCGGGCACACTTTTTCTTCGGAACAGTATTCGAACCGGAGCTGGAGCCGAAACCAGAAGCTGCAAATCGGGACCGTCGTTGCTGCGCTTGCGGGTTAGCCATCGCTTCCTTGAAGGCTTTCACCACCACTGCAAATACCGCTATGCTTTCTTTTCTTCATTTTTCTCTATCCAAAACGTCCAGGTTAACGGTAAGCTGCACTTGATTCGGAACAATTGGGTTTTTAAATTAAGAAAAATGTATTGATTTTTTTATTTTATACGAAAGAGCACCTTTTTCTGAACCACCATATTTTTTTCAGATTTTTAGAACTTCATTTTGGTACCTAAAACCGCTTTCGAAGAGATTTTTCGAAATCACCTTTTGACAGCTGGCCAACTGCTTGACAGCTCCGCCCAGTACAAAATGCGACGAGGGGTGATTCGACAAATCGCTCCCATACAAACTTCAAACTGATTTTTATATAGGTTCCCGGGCACCAAAATTCATTAAAATTTGGATTTCGGCTCAGTTTTGCATGCAGATTCTGAATATGGAATTATCTCAACACCGCTAAAGGAGCCAATTGCTTCCGGGGGTTGAAAAAACTCAAAGTTTGTAAAGTAATATTCAAGTCTTCAAAAAAGATGTAACCGTGGTCAGATAAAGATTTCTCATCTGACACATGCCAATTGGTCAACTCGTTGCTTATTCTACTAAAGCAAAACGTTATGTCTAACCCTTCCTCTCTGGCAGATACAATAAAGGTTGGGCGGCCTATGTTAAACTGGAGCCTCTCAAGTTAATGTCTGAGCTGCTCCACATGATATGGTGAGCATTAGCATCACTGCCAACAAGTAGCGGAAGGCCTTTTGAAGTGCAGTATGCGATGACTTGTTTGAAAGCATCCGTAGGGGATGGTTCATCATGCGGTAAATAAACCGAACAATAAACAATACATTACTGGTGGTTAGTTTAGAGATGAGTGCAGCAACAGTTGCGTTGTTTACAAGCACACAGGCTCGAGGCATGACAAGGTTTCCTAAATAGAAATTTCCCTTACGAAAGTAAGGTTCTTGGACAACGCCACTAGGGCTGTACCGTTTTGCATAAGTCTTCAAAGATTGTTCATTACTGTTCTTTTATGCTGAGGATCGATCTGAGCTATCCTAACCGTAGATAGTGCTCAAACTAGGTAAGATTAAAATCTCGTTGCAATAACAACACAACAAAGAACAGCAACAATAAAACCAGATCGGTATCGTTTGGAAAATGCTAAAGTCGCCTAGAATACACTGTATAAATCGCATAATTCAAAAACATGTAGGTGAAAATTTAAACTAATACTGTTGTGAGCGGTCTGGTACTCCACAGACTCCGTTAGCGATTAGGTTTTTATTGGACTACCCTAGCCGTTCATTCCTAGGCACGGTAAACATATAGTCACATCAAATCATGGTCATCTGTTTACTCGACTCTTACTTAGGCTTATAGTCTAACAAATTGCATTGATTAATTACTGATCCTCGTCGATGTTTCGGACCGGCTATTGGACCATCTTTAGGACCCAAATGGTTTATGAAAATTGAGAAAAAAAAATTAGGCCCTGAAGATGGTCTAATAGTTGGACCGAAACATCGGCGATGATCAGTAATTAATCAACGCAATTTGTTAGACTGTAAGCCGAAATTTCTAAGAACAAAGGACAATCATCCAGTCGAAACCTATAATCTCCCAAACAGATTTACTCGATTTATTGGTAGGAAGTGTTCATGATCATCGGAAAAGTGAGAGAATGCTTATATGATATGACGTTATGATCGAAAAGCCATGAAAATGCAGCTTTGACAAAGTGAACCTTTGCAATCAAAATTAAGTTTTTATTTCAACCTTATCGTATCTAAAAACGGCCGAAGATGTTTCGGTTATAATTTACTCTCGCTTAGCATAGCTTGAAATTAACCTCCATATCGAAACCTTTTTTCTCGTACTCGACCACGTGCTTCTTCACCATCTGCTCCACGTTGATGCAGTCCAGTTTCTCCTGAACGCGCGTCTTCAGCGGATTCTCGATGGCGTCCATGATCTGGTAGCGCAACAAATTGGGCAAGATGTTGACTACCGCTTCCACAACGTAATCCAATGTCCCGGCGCCATCGCAGCGAACCTGAATATTTCCCAGCTCCAGCTGAATGTCGTTGAGCTTGGGCTTCCGGCGAAGATCCAGCGGCTGTTGTACCTCGAACGATACCTTGATGTGTTCCACTGTGAACTGGGCTTGTCCTGCGCGAGACACCATACCTCGACCAACGGAAACCTCCCACTGAGTGGAGCCCATGATGCGCTGCGTACCAACCTGCATCGTCAACGCAACGGTATTGTTCTGCATGAGGATTCCGATGTCTCCGTAGCGATAGAAGCTAGACACGCCACGAATCCAGGTGTGCGACGTATGCATTCCGAATATTCCGGCCGTTGTATTGTAGTCCGGAATAAGGTAGGGATCGAATTTCTTGTTACGCACAAGCGTGCGTGCTTCCCCAATGGCCATGTCCAGCGGAGAGATCGAGTTCGGAAATACGATGCTGTACTCGGTGGTCATGTTCTCCACGCGGGTATCGATTTCGGCGCGAATTTTCGAATAGGCTTCGCTCAGCATGAACGGTTTAATGGTATCGAACACCAAATTGGAAGCGGAGTTGACCACACTCTGGAAGATGCTGCCCATGAAACCCAAATTTTGGAAGTCCATCGACATGTCGTCGAATGTGATGTCCAAACTGATATCCTGGGTGCGGACTTTGCCGTCCCGATCAACCGATAGCGATACGTTTCCTAGAAGAACCAATTGAAATACCAGGTATTTACTGACGAAATCTAAGTAACATTAAATGACTGATATTTCGATGATAAAATTGCCGAAATTATATAACTTTTAGTAAAGAGTCGACGTTTTAGCGATTCAATTTTAGTGATGTACTAAATATTCGTCTGGCCAGACTTTACTGAGCATACTGAATTGGCCAAATACTATTTAAATGGATTGAATATAACGACAACACACTAAGCCAAGAATTCAGTAAAATGCGTAATTCTAATTCAGCATTTACTAACAAGAACATCAGTCGAACATCTGGCCGATGATTCGTTTAGCCAAATAATAAAATCTGAAATATTCGGTCGAAGGTCGGACAGAGCTGTTCGGTACATCACTAATAAGGCCTAGCCTGTGTTGGATCCTCCCCAACTAACATTTTTTACTGAATAAGAGTTTGAAAAAGCTTGTTTCCAAGAACGTTTGCTGTTAATATGCAGCTATTTCAGTTAATAGGGTCGGCATCTGTCCACTTGAATCGGCAACGATAATCACACAAACTCAGTTGAACCACCCTACCTTTGGTCATGACGTTCTTCAACACCACGGTGAAGGGACCCTCGGCCCGATTGAAGAATGTGCTCATCGTGTAGTTGCCCTTGACGAGCATTTCGTCGATCTGGACTCCGGTTTGAACCTTCATCGTGTTCAGCTCCGTTTTGAACATCTTGATGCGAAACTTGGACAGCCCATAGGCCAGCACATTCTTCATGTGCATTTTGGCTATCGAGAAGGACTGTTTAATTTCCGGAATCGGCATCGGATCCGGAACGGTGGCCCCGGGTAAACCAACCGGATCTTC
The DNA here is from genome assembly GCF_035046485.1 of Aedes albopictus. Classification (NCBI taxonomy): domain Eukaryota; kingdom Metazoa; phylum Arthropoda; class Insecta; order Diptera; family Culicidae; genus Aedes; species Aedes albopictus. The sequence goes on along the minus strand of NC_085136.1, from coordinate 352,942 downwards.
CTGTTTGTAAAGATCAATCACTGCGAACAGCTGAGCCGAAATAAGGCTCTCTCCAGCCTGTTGGTTGTGCTTGTCCACATCCTCCGGTGAGGATTCCTCCGCCGAGGACGATTTATCTAGGAGAGGAAATGCGAATTCCGATGAATCAAAAACTCACGCAAACGCCATCTTGACCCCGTAGTGGCTTACCCTCGTCACATCGCACCGTGCTGATAAGGAGGCAATTGAACAACAATAGTGCGATTAGCAAGCGTGCTCTGAACATCGCTGTCGGATCGTTTGCGGTGCGTTTCTTCGTCTATATTCTTCGGGATGATCACTGAGACTGAGCTAGCTGAGAGATCACAGAAGATGACCGTCTGCGTCGCGTGAGTCAGTGTCGAGTTGAGAAGAGCGTTATCAATTATTGATTCGGATGTTCGAAAGACTTGAAGTCTGGCTGGGGAAAGCAGTACGAAAGAATCGTTATCAGTCACAATGGAACTCTGAACACTGAATCGTACCTACCATACAGGTTATAGTAAGCAATACTCAACGTTGCTGCTTAAAACAAATATGCTTTTTTTTATTGGCGTAACATACAAACTGGTAAAAGTCTGCTTTTTACCTTAATAGTCTATGGGTATTTTCACATAGTTTTAAACTAAGAACATCCATTGCTAATCGTACAACAATACAGTTATGAAAATAGACTTTTACTTTGTTCCAAAAGCCGAGTCATGGGTCTAACGTGTAATTTTAGCAGTCGTATATCGTGTGACTGGCATAAAAAGATCTATATCAAATAGAGATGATAAGAAGTCCCCGAAATCCAATTAATACCAAAGATACAGGGTGCGGCAGGAAAAAATGCGAAAAGTTCAAGGCACTATTACACGCTAAATATGGGATATATATGACTATTGTTTCATGACAGTGTATCAGTCAATGTCTATATTCTAGCACTGAAAAATAAAAATGAACACATTTGATATTTAACATGTGATAATGTAGGCCTAATTAGCGGATATCAATAAACTGCGCGCCCAATGGTCATTAAACAAAATGACTATAACAGTAACAAAATTAGCTCAAATTCGATGAACAACCAGACCACACTGATCCAAAGCCATGTAGTTTCACATAGCAGATGAAATAAGTACATATATTTAATGATATTGTAGAGAAAATCAAAAAAATTGTTTTATCAGATGCGAAATTTAGCGACCTGTGCGATTTTCTGCGGTTTGAAAATTCTGGTTGTCTTCATCTTCAGGCGCCGCCCTGCAAAGGCTAGTGACCAAAATGGGAAATTTTTTAATTTACTTTTCAGAAAACTAGCCTATTATAGATCATGGAACGTTGAAACATAGATTGGTTAATGTCAAATGGACGAAAATGAGGTTTGAAGTTGAAAAACACTTTCGCATTTTTTCCTGCCGCATACTGTAATGTACTTTAGCAAAGAATGGACGCCCAGACATAACCTCAAAATGATCTACTTAACGGCTTTGGGTTTACTGCTTTGACTACCGACATCCACCGCAATTTCTCAGAAGTCTTGCATTCGATTCAGCTGAAGTTTTGTGTGTAGTTAGTAGTGCTGAACTACATTTATCTAGATTCAATCAACTACAGCGAATTTCAGAAGCTGAATCTGAAAACATGCCCAACAAACATTTTTGCCGTATAAGAGTGGAACAAACTACTCTTAAGCAAACTTTAGCTTAAGAAACAGCTATTCAGCTAGTTCTGTTACTTGGGTGGTATACGAAGAACTTGTGCCGTAAGATTAGTTCTACAAGAAAGTTACGGAAATACCACTCTAATCGTAATAGTTAAGGATAATATCATTAGCTTTTTTCGAAGGTAGTAAATTACATTTACCTTGAATGTTGGAGATAAAGCGGTTATTTGTGACTTTTTTGTAGAATTGATCTAGCTGCAAACGTTTTTCATACACCACATTTTCAGATTTAGCTTCTGAAATGAGCTGTAGATGATTGAATCTAGATATGTCGAAATGAATAAATAAATAAATAAATAAATACTGGTTAGTGCTTACTATCATAAGGCTGGCTCCAGAGGGCAGAGGCACGTTATATTCCATCTGGGACATTTGTGCCATCAAATAATAAAGTACTTACAATAGGCTCGGCGCTAGTACTTACAATCGGCTCGGATGGGCTAGATCTCGCCCGAAACCGGTCGACAAAAGGTAATTTTTTAAATCTTTTCTTGACGATTGTAAGAACGATAAGTATTGTCGAATAGAGACGAACCAGCCAAGGGCTGAAAGTCTCTTTAATAAAGACAAATCAATCAATCAAGTATTGTCTTGTGTCGCATCGCGTATTGTGTGTGATTTTTCATGGGATTGCTTCCGGGATTCCTCATGGGATTTCTTCACGATTTCCTTCAGGTTTTTCTCCAAGAGTTCCCCAAGAATTCACCCGAGAATTTATTCTGTGTTTCTTTCATCCAGGGATTATTCTAAAAAATCCTCCAAGGATTCACCCAGGAACTCTTTTTAGAATTCCTTTAGGAATTCCTCTTTGAATTTAATCAAGAACTCCTCCAGCAATTGACCCAGTACATCCTCCAGTTACTGTTTAGGGATTCCCTTAGGAATGCCTCTAGGAATTGCTCTCAGGATTCCTCCTGAGGTTTCTTTAGGAACTCCTGCAAGGATTTCATCAGGAACTGCTACAGGCATTCCTCAAGGAGTTCCTCCTCGAACTTTTCCTAGGATTCCTTCAGGATTTCTCCAAGAATTCCATCTACGATTTCTTCCTAAGATTCCTTCAGGAATTCCTCAAGCGATTCCACCACGAATTTCTTCAGAGATTTCTCTGGAAATTGCTGCAGGGATTCCTCTATAATTCATCCCTGGAGAAAAAAAAACATTCTACAGAAATGTCTCTAGAGATTCCTCTAAAAATTCCTCCAGGAATTCTTCTAGAGATTTCTCCGGGAATCCCTACAGACATTCCTCTAGGATGTCCTCCATGAATTCTTCCTGGAAATCCTACAGAGATTCCTCCAATAATTTCTCCAGGGCTTCATTCGGGAATTCTTTCTGGAACAACTTATTTTAAAAATTCCTCCAATGATTCTCCCAGAAACTCTTCTTAGGATTCCTTTAGGAATTCCTCCTTGCATTCTCTGAAGGTACTCCTCCAGGAATTAATTCAGAACTTCCTCCAGGAACTGTTTAGGGGTTCACTTGGGAATTACTCGTCTAAGTATTCCTTCAGAATTTCTCAGAGAATTCTCAAAGAATTTCAAAGAAATCTTCAGGAGTTCCTCTGGGGATTCCTTCAGGAATTCGTCCAGGAGTCTCTCCAAGAATTACTACACGAATTATTTCACAGATTCCTTCAAGAATTCCTCCTGAGATTCCTGCATGCATTCCTTCAGGGCTTCCTCCAGGAATTCTATCAGAATTTTTTCCAAGGATTTCTCAACAAATTTCTCCAAGGATTCTCTCAGGGATTCCTTCAGGAATTCCTCAAGTCGTTTCTCAAGGGATTTTTCTTAGAAATTTCTCTCAGAGTTCCTCTAGAAATTCCTCCAGAAAATCATCCAGGCCTTCAGGCATTCCTCCAGGATTTTATCAAGGAATTTCTCCAGGAGTTCCTCCTTGAGTTTGTGCCAGAATTGACCCAAGAATTGCTCCTGGACATCCCTCAGAAATTATGTTCTCAATTTCTTCAGGAATATCTCCAGGAAATCCTCTAAGGAATTCTTCAGAAATTCTTCCAGGAAATTCTTCAGGAATACTTTCAGGAATTTTTCAGGGATTCCTCCGGGCATTTCTTCAGTGCACAGTGTTCGAAATCGATGATTTTACGATCAAAATTAAATAACTTTTTTAAGGTTGGTTCTAGAGGTTTGGCGTGTTCTACAAAGTTTTTCTGCATGTTAAAAGGCGTCTTTTGATAAAATGTAATAAATGATTAATCCCACTGGAAGTGAGATAAAAAAAATTATTTTTTCGAAATATTTTTTTAGAGGTTTGACGTCTTTGGCAAAGTTGTAGCCCATAATAAGAGAACAAAAACCGTAGAACATGTCAAAGCTCCATCTCTTACGGTTTTCAATATATGGAGCGTTTTGTGCGAAGTACCCCTAAAACTAGTTTTTTCAGTGTAGCTTCAACAGATAAAATCCTACAGTTTTGTGACCTTCTACAAACTTGTTCAGGACGTCGAATTACACATTTCTTTTGAAGATGTTAAGTCATTATATCTTCAAACAAAAAAGTTATAGGCAAATTTATCATATTTTAAGGTGTACTTTCACCTTAAGTAACTATTTCCGGCGCAAAATGGCGCAGATGGCTCAGTCGGTAGTTGAAAGATTAGACTTTTAACTATCACTTGGGGATGGAAACCCTCGTGGGCAATAGTGGGAAAGGTGGTTTAAATACATGACAAAAACTAATTATTTTGCCTGTAATACAAGCGAGAATACAAGCAAAATAAATAAAAGAAATAATAATTAAGAAGCCCACAGTAATTTTTACTGCACTGTGTTTCTTCCAGCAATATTTTACAAACGTTTTTGCAAAAACCAGTGAGTTTTTATCACTTAAAATTAAAACATCAGAACAAAATATTGTTCCCGAGAGTTATAACTCAAGCTAGTTCTAAATAAAAGTATTGAATTTCTTCAAAATAATGACAACATATCTATGCCCAAATGAATGACAACCTACTCAATAGTCATAAAACTGAATGGCTACGGTGGTTAGAATATCAAATGCGTTTTGATAAATACCTTCGCAGTTCTTATAAAGGTAGTTGTAATTTTACATTCTTCAATACATATTTTGACGATTTCCTGGTGAAAATGAAGTTTATCTTTTATATCAAATGATCAATTTAATATAAAGATTTATTTTCAACCCGGTTTTTGTGAAAAGTACTGTTAAAAATATGAAAAGTATTTCAGCTAATGCATGATGCAGACGATGGGACGTAACATGTAATTGGTTAACGAGATTAAAAATAATGTTTGAAATTAAAAAAAAAAACTATCGCGTTATTTCTCGGCACCCCCTGTATTTTATTGATTTATATCTGATATATTTCTATTGCTTCCCAGTTGTAAGTCAAACTCGTGGATTACCGAAAAAGCTGTTAATCTGCTATCGGACGAAACAAAACTTCTGATGTTTTCCGATACTGATTCCGTAGTTGAAAAGTCAAACAACAAATATATAAATACATGAAAAAATAACAAAAAAAAATCTACTATGTGTTTTGATGCACATCTTGAACTGTTCAATATTTCCTTCTTCCTATTTCTAGCGCTACTTAACTTGAATATTGCCCCAAAACAAAACTTTAAACAGGTAATTTTAAAGTAACTTTATCAGAAATTGTCTGACCATCTGATAGTAAACAATATTAATTCAAAATCATGAATAAAATATTATGTTTGGTTAAAACAATGCTCAAAAACGACACGAATGCAACTTTGGTGTAAAGTGTCGCTAATTGAGGTAAATAAATCACTAAATCATGCTAAAAAATGTTGTAAAATATTGCTGGAAATACCGCAATGCAGTAAAAATTACTGCGGTCTCCTAAATGATTAATTTTTATTTATTTTTCTTGTATTACAGGCAAAATAATTAGTTTTTATCATGTATTTAAACCACCTTTCCCACTATTGCCCACGAGGGTTTCCACCCCCAAGTGATAGTAAAAAGTCTAATCTTTCAACTACCGACTGAGCCATCTGCGCCATTTTGCGCCGGAAATAGTTACTTAAGGTGAAAGTACACCTTAAAATATGATAAATTTACCTATAACTTTTTTGTTTTAAGATATAATGACTTGACATCTTCAAAAGAAATGTGTAATTCGACGTCCTGAACAAGATTGTAGAAGGTCACAAAACTGTAGGATTTTATCTGTTGAAGCTACACTAAAAAAACTAGTTTTAGGGGTACTTCGCACAAAACGCTCCATATCTCGAAAACCGTAAGAGATGGAGCTTTGACATGTTCTACGGTTTTTGTTCTCTTATTATGGGCTACAACTTTACCAAAGACGTCAAACCTCTAAAAAAATATTTCGAAAAAATATTTTTTTTATCTCACTTCTAGGGGGATTAATCATTTATTACATTTTATCAAAAGACGCCTTTTAACATGCAGAAAAACTTTGTAGAACACGCCAAACCTCTAGAACCAACCTTAAAAAAGTTTTTTAATTTTGATCGTAAAATCATTGATTTCGAACACTGTGCAGTGGTTTCTTCAGGAATTGCTTCAGGGATTCCTCCAGAAATTCCTCCACAAATTTCTCTCGAGGTTCCTCCAGAAATTTCTTCACTAATTTCACCAGGGATTCCACCAGGAAATCCTCCAGAATTTCATCCACGAAATCCACCAGAAATTCCTCCAAGGGTTCTTCCAGGAAATCCTCTAGAGAATTCTTCAAAAATTATTCCAGGATATTCTCCAGGAATACCTTCATGATTTTTTCAGGCATTCCTCCAGAGATTCCTCCAGGAATTGCTTCAGGGATTCCTCCAGGTATTTCTCCACAAATTTATCTAAGGATTCGCCCAGGGGTCCCTCAGGGTTTCCCCAGGCAATTCCTACTAGAATTTCTCCAGGAAGTCTTTCAGAAATTCCTCTAGAAATTGTTCCAAGAATTTCTCAAGGGATTTTGTAAGAAAAACACAAATAATAGAAATAGAAATCTCCCAGAATTTCTCTAGAAATTCCTTCAGAAATTCATCCAGTAATCCAAGAATTTCTTCGCCAGGAATTCTTCCAAGGATTTTTACTGCAATTCCCACAGGAAGACCTTTGGGAAATCATCCAGGTATTCCTCCAGGATTTTATCCAGGAATTTCTCTAGGAACTCCTCCAGAAATTCTTCCACGATTTTTTTCCAGAAATTGTTACTGGACATCCTTCAGAAATTTTGTCAGCAATTCCCCCAGGAAATCCTCTAGGGATTTCTTCAGAGATTTGTCAGGAATTTCTCAGGGATGCTTCCAGGCATTTCTCCAGGAATTCCTCCAAATGTTCCTCCAGCAATTGCTTTAGGGATTCCCCCAGGGATTTCTCCACGAATTTCTCCAGCGATGTTCTTAGAGATTCCTCCAAGAAATCCTCCAGAAATTCCTCCAAGAATTCTTCCAGGAAATCCTCCTGGACCTTTTCAAGGAATTTTTTTTCAGAAAGTTTCTCCCAGAGTTCCTCTGGAGATTTCTCCAAAAATTCCTCCTGGGATTGCTCTAAGAATTCGTCCAGGAATTTCTCCAGAAATTCCTGCTGGGTCTCATCGAAGAATTGTTACAAGAATTCCTCCAGAGATTACACCAGACATTTGTTCAGTAGTTCCTCCAGGCATTCCTCCAGGATTCTCTCTAGAGATTTTTTCAGGAATTGCTTCAGGGATTGCTCGATGGGTTTCGTCAAGAATTCCTCCAAAGATTCCTGCAGAAAATTTTTCTAATGTTTCGTCTAGGGATTCCTCAAGAGATTACTTCAGATTTTTTTCTAGGGATTTCTTCCAGAATTCCTCCAGGAATGTCTCCAGAAATTTATCTAGGACGCCTTCTAGGAATTTCTCAAGAGATTTCTTCATAAATCCTTCAATCATCCTTTCAAAGGATGTACCCAAAAATTTCTCCAGGATTGCCTGATGATTTTTTTTTTAAATTACTTCAAGAATTTCTTGAGCAATCCCTCCAGCAAATAGTATTGGAAGATAATTTAAAAAGGATGCATACAGGAACCAGGAAATTATCCAGGGATTCGTTCAGGAATCCCTCCAGCAGTTTCTTCAGAAGTTTACTCAGAGATTCCATTAGGAATTCTTACAATAGGCGACACAATAAGTCCTCCACGGATTCTTCCAAGCAACACATGTTACAAAAGGGTCACGGCAGCGCAGGTTTTGGTTGCGTAGAAGACACTGTGACTGACTTTGAAAACATATGCTCTCGGCAATCCTTCAGGAATCCACCCTGGGAAGACTCTTTCGGAATTCTCCCAGGGATTCTTTCCGGAATTTCTCTAGGAAATGCACAAGAAATTCTTCTAGAAATACCTTCTTACAAAATTCCTCCAGACATTGCTTTTTGAATAAATTCCAGGATTTCCTCAAAAAATCCATTATTTGAGAGTTCTCTGGAAATACCTGCTGGAAATTCTTCAAGAATTTGTCCAGGCATTTCCTTCAGGAATTCTGACAGGAATAACTCAAGGGTTTCCTCCAGTGATAGTTTCAAGGCTTTAACGAGAATATCATTAAAAATTCATCCAAGGATCCTTCCGGGAAAACGTTAATTGACATTTCTATAGGATTATGGTCTTAGATGAGTATATGAGTATATAGCACAATCTTTAGGGAGTTTCCAGCAAGGATGTCTCCGGAACAATTCAACGGAAGGTATATTCTTACAGAAATAGAGATCCGGGACACTCCAAGATTGCTAATAAGCATAGACAAACTGGATGATTAATTACTGAAAGAACTTCAGTTAGTCATAGAAGACATTATGTAGACAAATCTTCGGACAAGTTTCCATCATGTTCCACTAGAAAAAAAAATGTTGAAGGAAACCATGAAGAAAAGAGTTCGTAATTTTCAAAAGAGTTTGGCTATAATTTCTTACGAATATTTTGTAGATATTAGCAAAAAAAATCTGAACTCCAGAAGAAATAATGCACGAGTAAATAAAAATCCTAAACCTTCCAGAAATTGGCCAGCGCTACCAGCACCACGTTGATTTGTGTAGAACCTGCGAGCTTTTTTAACGTATTGCACAAAATACAATAGCGTGACTAGTAAAGGTTAAATTATGTTTTTCGAACTCAATGTTATTATACTCGTTATTATAGTCAATTTCATCGTGTTGCGTTTAGTTAAAAGCTAGTAGGCACAAACTTACTAAGGGGCGATTTGTTCACCCTAGTGTTAAACCAGGTTTAACTATATGGGTGAGCCTGGCGTACCAGTTAAGCCGAGGTAAAGAAATCAGCCCTAAGGGTGCTTGCCTGTATTAACGAGATTTTTATCCCCAGGCTAGTTCATCTCGGGATCCACGCTTCACTTCCCTTCCGAAGGAAGAACTCACATTTTTGTTAGTTTATCGGGAGTAGGATTCGATCCCAGGCCCTCAGCGTGATAGTCACGTGCTTTAACCATCACACCAGGTGCGCTCCTCATCGATGATGAATGTTGCCGAATACCGCAACATATTTCGACTCACGAGACAAAAGTTATTATCCAATATTTATTTGTATTTATTTGTATTATTCATCCATTACCTTGAAGATTTTTTTCAGGAAAGCAATCGCGGATTTTCAAGAATCTTAAAAAAACTCAAAGGATTTCTCTAGCGATTTTTGTATTGTGGATTTACCGGCTACTTGGATTCCACCGGTTACTTAAGTAGCCGTTTTCATATAAAAATTAACTTAATTGTCAAAAAATGAATGTCATTGAGTAGCTAGTGCCAACGAGGAATAGCGCATTCAATAAAAATGTTTAAGCTCATTTTTATGTTACTCTTTTTGTAAAACGGCTACTTTGGAGGCCATATGGAAGCAACCGGCAGAATACAAGTAGCCGGTAAATCCCCAATATTGTTTCAGGAATATCCCTTGGATTTTCAGAAGGTATTTATTCGGGATTATCACATAGGAGTTCTCAATAAATAATCTTAAGAATTTATTCAGGAATATATATTCAGCGATATCTACAGTTTTTTTTTATTCTTAATCACTTAACCTAATTTACAGCTCTTTCGTCCACTAGGGCACTACGTGAGCGATTCCAGTTGGACGCTGTACTTACACTTTGTACAGCGCATACATGTATTCTATTCTAATTCAACTATATCGAACTGGTGCCTTGTGTTGCTTCAACTTTTCTACCCTGTCCACGGTAGAATGATGAGCACGATGATGCTGATACTTGGCTGCTGTTCCTTGTCCAGTTCAATTGGGGGTCGTCCATTATGAGTTGCGGCTCGCCGATATCCAAATTCCGGGTCCGTTAGAGCTATATGCTCCGAAGAGGGTCAGGTGTCAGTTGCTCTCGGGGGAAAGAGCAACTGACGAAAAACTGCAAGTGCCGGGGCTGGGATTGAACCCATGACCATCCGCTTATGAAGCGAACGTGTGGACCACTGCGCCACGGACCCCGACAATATCTACAGTTAAACTTCCCAAATATACATCTAGAATATTTCCAAGAATAATTTAAGGAACATCCAAGGAACAATTCAAAATCATAAATAAGCATGCATGTCGAACTATTGCTGGTTTATAGCATTCGCAGCTGAACAAAACCAAATGCTGATTAATAAGCTGAAATGATGCTATTTCAAGCCTAACTTTACAAAACACCGTATGTAACAATCGCATTGATCCGAGAAAATCTCCTCCAAAATTTTGAATTTTTCTATGAAATCGTAATTAGTATTTTCATACCTAGAAAGCTTCAGACCGATTGATTGTATAACATAAAACTCAAATGAGGAATCTGGTATTAATTTTCGGGTGATTTTCGTTTAAATAAGTGAAACTGTTAGATAGGGTATTTTCTCTTTCGTTTGGTACATACGGTATTTGTGGGATACATTGTTGACTCTGAAGATAGTATTGAAATCCGCATCTGCGTTGTGCTATCAGCAATTGAATTATGGTCACATACATCATACACTAGGTAGGAATACGCAGTGGCGGGAAAGCGGTACTTATTGTAGTTCCTTCACGCTCCAGAAAAAGGTGACACCAAAAGACCGTATGTCGCAGTTTGCTATGATACCATCAAAATGGTAAATAGGGTGTTGTGGTATTACTACCCTATGTAACAAAAACACTGGTTCCAATATACTGTTACATAAGGTGTTTTTAAGTTTAATTGTTTTAATCTTTTGGAATGCTAATTGACGAGAAGAAGAAACTCTACACATAGAATCCGTATCACTGTTAGGGGTTCATTCAAATATTACGTAACGCAATGGGGGGAGGGAGGGGGTCTAACGCTGTGTTACGCTTCCTACAAAATTTAAAAATCTTCCATACAAAAGTTGTTACGTGGGGGAGGGAGGGGGTCTAAAATTGTCATATTTTGCGTTACGTAATATTTGAATGAACCCTAGCGTGGTTCAAAAATTGTTTTTGCTCCACACCGCTTATTCGATTCGTAACCAAATTCTAAGCCTTCTCCAAAAAAATGAGCTGATTTGGATGAAAATTGAGAGTGCACAAGCTCTTCAAAGTTTGTATGGGAATTACTATGGGAAAAGGACGTTTTTCATTCAATTGACCATAGCATTTCCCCAAGTACCCTAGAGTGTTAGTTGACCCTTGGTACTCCTAGGCTACTTTACCAGCTACAACTTTGCCGAAGACCACATTGAAATCGGACGCCTCATTAATTTGTTATCGATTTTTATCCAGAATGAAAATCTTTGATCATGATGATTACACTATTCGATGGGCATCACTGCAATTTACCTTGAAACATAGTAGCCATGATTTATGTGTGCTATCTTTGGCGCCATGTGCAGCAATGTTGCCTGCTGGGAAGATGAACGATCCCTGTTAAAGTTTCTGCAGTTGGATAAAAATCGATAACTAATTAACGAGGCGTCCGATTTGAATGTGGTCTTCAGCAAAGTTGTAGCTGATAGAGTAGCCTATGATAACCAAGGGTCAACTAACACTCTAGGGCACTTGGGGAAATGATACGGTCATTTAAATGAAAAACGTCCTTTTCCCATAGTAATTCCCATACAAACTTTGAAGGGCTTGTGCACTCTCAATTTTCAACCAAATTAGATCATTTTTTGGGAGAAGGTTTAGAATTTGATTACAAATCGAATAAGCGGTGTGGAGCAAAAACGATTTTTTGAACCACGCTAATCACTGTATGCATTTGCATCAAAACCTCGATTTGTTTACATTTGCGACATACGGTGTTTTGTTAAGTTAAGCTTGATTTACATTGTAAATAAGCCAAAATGTAACATTTGACACGTATGTGAACAGCAATTTAGTTATAAGCTTAACAAACGTCAGCAATTGTTGTTTGTTAGATTTGCCTTTACAAGTTTTAATGTAAGCTGAAGAAGAACTTTTTCCTACGCGTTGAAAAGCTTATGTTCCACAGTTTCCGAAAGCTGATTATTGTGGTCTACATAAGTTACAAATGCTTTTGATGTTTAATACTTCAGCTATTGTGGGAACGTTCAATAATGGTGTAACAGTAAGCTGAATAAACAGATTTATGATATATTTGTTCTATTATCACTTTTCGATTGAACAACAGATCACAGGGATTATAATAGCGCAGTACTGGAATATTCCTAATTATTAAATATGTATTGATGTTTGTTGCACACCAATGCGAAATATTCGAAACATTTGCTAATTTTCATAGCAATTTCAAATGTGTAGTCATCTTCATTTTTATTAAATAAATATTTACAACCTTTCATAAATCTGAATATTGGTGTTTCACAGCTTTGTGAAGATGTTCCACTCTGAGCGAGCAACTTACCAACTCCAGGATGGCGTAGTCGGTAAGGCACGCAACGGGTGATTGGGAGGTCAAGAGAGTTCAAAACCCAAGTTGAGAAAATTTTGAAGAGCTTGTGTGTTATGAATGCGTTTAGATGCGACAAATAAACATGATTGAACTACAATTGCACCTCGCACTTCAATTTGTTTTTGTTTTCGCAGCAGGTTATTATAACTGAATACAAGTTTAATATGAGGCTGATATAACACAGCTAACTTCCTACTGTAAAGCCTGTATAGCGCTTGCAGAAAAGATTGCTGAATAACTTCTCCACTTTTGTTTGAACAACGCCTGATTACAAGCTGTGATGAAATAATGTTAAACTGCAATTCGATCAAATGTGGAATAAAAATGCCGTTGCAATGTTGGTTAAATGAGTGATTGTTCTTGTGCACTTTGAGAGTATTTCCGAAGAATATCTGCAGAAATTCTTTCAGAATGATCAAGGGCTATCTCTAGGAAAATTCTCGGAGATTCAATGCTTGATTGCTTGGTAACAAAAAACAAATTTGAGCACTTCCACAGTTATTAATTGAAGGGCTTTCTTTGCCTGCCATTGCATGAATTTGTATATTGTGAAACAAGTACAATGATACTCTATGCCCAGGGAGTCGAGAAAATTTTCCCGACCGGAACGGGAATCAAACCCGCCGCCTCCAGATTTGCGATCCACAGCCTTAACCACTAGGCTAACTGGAGACTCCATATTAATTATCATGAATAATAAATCACGGGCAAGGAGTCAAACCCATGACCATCTGCTCATGGAGCGAAAGTGCGTCCAACTGCGCCATGAACCCCGGCGCACTGAAGAGGAATTTCCGAATGAATCAATGCAGAATATCCTGAAAGAAGCTTTCGTAGGCTTCCCGAACGAAATTCAGTAAAAATTCTCGTAGCAATACCTGGAAAATTAGCTGAAGGAATGTATAGTGGAATTTCTAATAGAGTCCATAAAGTAGTTTCGAACGTATCCCAAAACAACTTTCTCAAATAACCAATGAAGGAATTTCTTAAGAATTCCCTGATGAAATCGCTGAGAAAATCGTGGATGAATCGTAGAAGGAAACTCTGGAGTGATTTGAAATGAAATTGCTGAAGTATGGAAGCTCCGAAGGAACTCTTGAAGGTATCCTTGAGGGCTTCGTGACCGTGCGGTTAGGGGCGTCAGTCGTCTGACCGTTTCGTAAGCCTCGAAGTGTGGGTTCGATTCCCGGTCCAGTAGGTGAACACTTTTGTTCGTCAAATGGAAAATTCTTCATTGGACCACTGGGTGTTTCGTGTGTTGTCCGTTGTCTTATATCTTACTTATATCAACGAAGGAATTTACAAAGAGGCCTCTAGAGAAATTCCAGAACTCATGTAAAAAATGAGCAATTCCTTATTCAAGAACTTGGAAAAGGAATCTCTGGGGACATTTCCAAAGCAATCTTTGAAAAAAATGCCCAAGAAATTCTTAGTAGATTTTTTGAAGAAATCACTCGGATAATCTCTGTAGGAACTCTTAAATTATTTCTTGAAGAATCCCTGGGAGAATATTACAAGGAATCCCTATAAGAATTTCCGAAGAGATCCCTGCTTACTACTACAGGGATTCTTTCGGAATTTCCTCCAGTGATCTTTTCGAAAACTACATCGTAGAGGAAATCGAGAAGATTTCCCAGGTAGAATTTGTTATTTTATTTTATTTTATTTTATTTTATTGATGCACAAGGTGGCCATGGGGCCAAATCTCCAATGCAAGTTCAAGAACTCACATCGTCCATAATACACCGTGGAATTTGGGAAAAGGCATTGCAACCTCTTTAGCCATGCGGCTTTTAAGTTTTGCGTGGCCTTAAGGATGAGGAAAGGTGGGAGATTGATTTTGCGTATTAAGCTGTGAAAGAATGTGTTGTTAACCCTAAAAGGGATACCTTCATGGCCTTAGTTTCGTCACCTCGCTGAGTGTGTTCCATCAAAGACGAGCTCTGAAAGGCGCCTGGGGTCCAATGGACCCCAGGTATCCCTTTTAGGGTTAATTAGATGGTCAACGTTATTTACCTTTGCATATTTTCACACAATATGGACATGTTTCACAATATGGTGCTTGATGTTCAGTGAACCGTTCATGCTGGTTCTTGTTCTTGTGTCTTCAATATTGGAAGCTTAGTTAATAATAATTTCAAAAAATAGAAGGACAAATTGTGCATCAACTTTTTCTCTGCAAATACAAATCAAATATATCAAAAACAACAAAAAAGGACCGTGACGCTTCTTCGTTTGATCACGAAAAGTATCGGTTCTTGTTGGCACCACGAGTGTGCATCTTTCTCTGTAGAGTAAAGATACATTTAATCCCCGAGACCTGACAGCAATAAAGCTGATCACAAAATTGTGCCTTTGCCCAGGGATTTCCCAGGAAGAATTTCAAACCAAATCTCTGGAGAAATCTCTGAAGGATATTTCCTAGTAAATTTCCGAAAAAACGACTGAAGAAATTCCCGATGAAATCACTGGAGGGATTCCTAAATAAGTATCTAGTGGAATTTCCAAATGAATTCTTAAAGGAATTCCTGAAAGAATCCTCAGAGAAATCCTTGGAGGAATGCGCAGAGAAATGTTTTGAGGCATTTCCGGAGGAGAAAAACCTCCTATGACGGCTAGGGTCTCAAGTTAGCCTAGTGGTTAAGCGAAGACGGCTAATAACAAGACAGACATCTACCCTCTTGCTCCATATACTTTGGGAGCTACAAGCACACTAGCGCCGCGAACGACTTCAGGGAACAACATCATGAATGAGTGTGCGTGCGATGCTACAATTTCCGTGTACGTATTAGCATGTACACGCACACAATCATGATTTAATGTTACTGTGAATCGTTGAGGGCGTTTCAACCATGTCGCCTGCGACAGGGTGGGAGCTGTCTGTCTTGTTATTAGCCGTCTTCGGGTTAAGGCTATGGATCGCCAATCCGGAGACGGCGGGTTCGATTCCCGTTCCGGTCGGGAAAATTTTCTCGACTTCCTGGGCATAGTGTATCATTGTACTTGCCACACAAGATACAAATTCATGCAATGGCAGGCAAAGGAAGCCCCATCAATTAATAACTGTGGAAGTGCTCAAAGAACACTAAATTGAAGCGAGGCAGGCTAAGTCCCAGTGGGGACGTAGAGCCAAAAAGAAGAAGAAGAAGAAGACTTTTTTTTTTTTATTCTTTATTATTGTGTTTTTTAACTTAATGTTAGTTCAACACACTAAATTAATAAACGAATGAGAGAGCTGTTAAATTAATTCATACAAGTTACAATCGTGGAGAAACTTGAACAGTGTTTTGATGGTATCAGGATCGTCCCGTAGGACCTCTCCAATATTACCAGCGATGTTGTGGAGTTGACGTTGGCCTTCGTAGATGGGACACACGCAAAGGACATGTTCTACTGTGGCTGGGATGTGGCACACTTCACACTCCTTGCGGAACGGTCCACCTCCCATGTTGTGTGATAGAAGTGTGTGCCCGGTTCGCAATCGAGAGATCACTCTCTGGTCTTTGAGCACTGGCAAATCAGTCCATGGTTCAACCGCGTCTTTTATTTTCCGCAGGAAAGCAGTTCTTGATTGGCTCCATAGGTTACCCCAGTACTGACGGCAGCTGGATTTGATCCATCGTTTAAGGTCCATGAGCGGGATGCTGTCAGTGTGTCGTTCACGGGCGTGACCGGAGCCAGCGAGACGATCGGCTTTTTCATTACCCGGAACACCGCAGTGTCCAGGGATCCACGTGAACACGGTATCAGCTGGAGCGTTCATAAGTATACCCTGGATCCAGGGGTGTGTCGGTGTATCAGATTGAAGCGCCGATATGACGCTCGCAGAATCGGTCAGAACCAGTATCGGGCGGTCAGATGGCGTGGTAGCAGCGATGAAGGCTGCTGCTGCTTCAGCAGAGAAAACTGAGCACTGTGGGGGAAGACTCATGCTGACCGGCGGGATGTCGCCTGATACACCTATCCCGACTCCAAGATGGGAGAGCGATCCATCAGAAAACCGGTGAGCAAAGTTCGGGTAGGAGACACGCAAAAGTTCAGCGACCGACCTTCGTAGAGCAGCAGAGTTACAGCCGGCGGAGAAACTGTTTTTTATCCGATTGTCAATTTTCGGCGGTACGGAATGCCAACTCCTGTCTCCAAGCCAGTGGAGCTTTGCAACCGGAGGGAGATCCATGTTGGCTACTGTGTTTAGAGCTCTGTTCCCCTCGATGAGAAGAAAGACTCTGTCATCGCTCGTGTTCTTGCTGGAGAAGGTCGCACTCTTGATGCAAAGAGCTGCGAGGATAAATATCTGGAACGGTAGCAGACCAGCCTCTACGCAGGAAGACTCTGCCGGAGTTGAGGGTAGCAGTCCGGAGATCAGTCGAACATATGAACTGTATACGGGACTGAGGACTTGAATTAACCTGTTGATGGCAATGCTGGTAATTTCGAGTCCGTATACGAGCCGACTATCGATGATGGCGTGAGCTACCTGGAAGCGGATTTTCCGATTGTTTGATCTATGCGGACGAGATATGGATTTGATCAGATTTAACCTCGTTCGGCAGGCGGCTTTTACAGCGTCAAAGTGTTGACGAAACGACAGTGTACGGTCCAACAGTACTCCCAAGATGCGGATCGACTTACGAAGTGGAATTACTTGTCCTTCAATTGTTATAGGTGGACCTTTTATTTTATGCCCGAGTGGACAGATGTGACATCTAACACTTTTACTAGCTGAGAGCTGGAAGCCAATGTCAGATGCCCATTTTGCCACTCTTTTTACTGCAGCCTGAGCACGGATCCTTGTCATGGTCGGTGTGGGTCCAATAACGACGATGAGAATGTCATCGGCGTAAACAAAGATGTGGATATTGCCCTGTATTGCATCAAATACTCCGTTCATCGCCACGAGAAAGAGCGTCACTGCCAACACAGACCCTTGTGGTACGCCAGTTTCCTCAGCGAAAGAAGACGATTTCGTGTTTCCAACAACGACCCGGAAGGACCGTCCAGAAAGAAAGTTACGAACGAAGTGCAGCGTATGTCCGCCTATGCCCCAGTTTTCTAGTTGCCTTAGAACGAAAGGTGTCCATGTACGATTGAACGCTTTAGAAATATCCAATGAGATGACTTCCGCGTGGTGTCCTTGGTCGGAAGCTTCCTGAAGAACATTGCTGAGTTCGGCAAAGTATGTAGATGTTCCGAAACCTTGACGGAAAGCATGCTGTCGAGGGTCTAGAAGTTCGTTAGCTTCGAGGTATTGTTTGATTCGACGGTTGACCATTCTTTCCATAATCTTTCCGGCACAACAGGTCAGAGAGATTGGACGGTATTTGGATGGGTCACGAGTGGGGGTATTTGCCTTGGGAATTGGAACCACTAGGCTTTCTCTCCAGATGTCCGGAAAAGCGTCGTTGAGCCAGATGTTGTTATACAGGTTTAGAAGGGCAAGCTTACCTACGCTCGGTAAGTTTTTCAATAGAGGATATCCTATCTCATCAGGACCTGCTGATTTGCCACTACTGCGTGCAAGGGCAAAGGCCATCTCTCTGGATGAGAATGGCTGGTCCAACGCTGGGTCTGCAGTGTGTGGAGGAACGATGAAGCTTCCTATGGACATTGTGGATGGGTTGACGGCGTTCTTGAAACTACTTTCATATCCATCGATGGCGGAAAGGCTAGAGAAATATTTGCCAAGCTCATTGGCAACATCGTTTGGATCGATCACAACAGAATCCTGCACATGTAGTGTTAGTGGCGTAAATTTTCGTTTCCCGTCTAAGGCATTGATGCGATTCCAGAGCTCTGCTGAGGTTTGTGATGCATTCATGCTTTCGAGGAATTCTTTCCAAGTTGCGTTTTTGGCTTCGAAGATAATTTGCTTGCAATCGTTGTTAAGTGTCCTGTACAATTGTATCGCCGAGTCCCTTTCGGGGTGATCCAATGGAAGGCGTCGAAGTCTGCGAAGTGCTTTCCGTCTTGCCTTGACAGCTGCTTTGGTTTCATCAGACCACCAACGTGTAGCTTTACGTCCAGGATTGGAGCTTGTTCGTGGGATGGAGTGCTTGGCGGCTTCGTAGATAGTCGAAGTGAGTTCGGAAATGCTTTCTGGAGAACGATTTCGCAATGATGCTCGGATTCGCGTGTCATAATCCACCCAGTCTGCTTTTTCGTACTTCCATCTAGGTCGCCTAGTTGTTTGTGGAATGGTTGCCCGGCGGCTAAAGTAATTCGTATGGGGAAGTGATCGCTTCCATGGAGGTCAGAGCTGGTGCTCCATTGCAGGTTCCGAGCAAAGCAACCGGAAGCCGCTGAAACGTCAATTTGACTGGAGAAATGTCCGTTGTAGAAGGTTGGGGCTCCATCATTGAGGACAAACATATCTTCTGCTTCGAAGACATCAACCAGGTTGGTTCCACGTGCATCCGATCGGGGGGAACCCCAAATTGAATGATGAGCATTAAGGTCTCCAAGAAATATCCGTGGTTCTGGGAGTGCTCGGATGTAGCTTTGAATTTGATTGTGAAGGTTGTCGTTTTTTCCACCTGGCAGGTAGGCGCAAGCTACCGATACAGTAGTAGAACCAATCAGTTGCACAGCAACGATGGGCAAGTCGGTAGGAATGTCGAGGACTCGATGAGGGATTCCTTGACGAATACCGATTGCAGCAGAATGACGGTGATACGATAATCGCTTGACTGTCCATGTGTATTGACCGCCTAGAGTGCGATTCAATTCGACGGCTGAGATGTTGTTTGTTTCCTGAAGTGCAAGCACCCAGGGCCGGCTGTTGTTGACCAATAACTCTAAATCACAAAGGCGAGCTCTGTAACCGTTGAGATTCCACTGCAGAATAAAGTTCACCCGTCTTGGAAGAGTTGGCCTCGGGAAGCTGGAGGAGGACGAGGATGCGGCCACCGAGAGATCTTCACTCGACACAAATCCCGGCGTTGAACCTCCGACTGGGATATTTGAGGTAACTGCTGCAGCTGTACATGCTGAAACTGGAAAATATTTCGCAGTAGCACCCGTGAGAATTGGTGGTTGATTTGGACTGACCTGTGGGACGCATTGCCCCACAGTGCCAGCCGCTGTCGAGGAAACTTTATTTGCTACGCAATCCGAACTGCCGACAACGGCCGGCACCGGGGAAAGGCTTTGCGTAGTTTGTGTGCTGTTGTTTATGCTAGATATGATACCGACTTCCAAAGTCGGTGGCGATGATGACGAAAAAGGAGGATTGATAACTGCGGCAGGACCATATCGGACTAGGTGGGGCCGTCGGTATAAAGCAGCATCTACTACCTCCATTCCTAATGGTGGAAAGAGGCTAACCGTGGTATTATCCAAGGCAACAGTATTTTGGAAGTGGCGGCTTGGCTGTGACGCTGATGAGCGAAGGCTTGCTGCAGATGCTGAAACTGAAAAACATTCCGCAGTAGCACCCGTGGGAATTGATGATTGATTAGGACTGACCTGTGGGACGCATTGCCCCACAGTGCCAGCCGCTGTCGAGGAAACTTTATTTGCTACGCAATCCGAACTGCCGACAACGGCCGGCACCGGGGAAAGGCTTTGCGTAGTTTGTGTGCTGTTGAGAATGCTGGAAACAGTACCGACTTTCAGAGTCGGAGGCGATGCTGACGAAAAAGTTGTTTTATCCATTTGCGTTTTTTTAAATTGAAGTTTGGTTGTCTAGTTGTCTGTGTTCGGTGGGGGTCTTAAACTTAACGTCACGAGGTTACAGATTGTGTCGGAGCCTTGACGGAGATCGCGAACGATCCCCAGAGCTGGAATTGGAGCGCGTTTGTGATCGGGTCATTCTACCGATGTTTTGGCTGGCAATGCGCTGTGGCGATACCGATTTTCCGCCGCTTGTTTGTGTGGTTCGCTGCTGGCTTTGGTGCATCACGGGTGGTGGAGTGAGATCGTATGCCGTTTCCATAGCCGGTAAGGACACGACTGGATCTGCGAGATAATCAACTGGTAGCTGGTAGTCAGACTGCGTCAAGAGAGTCGTTTCATCAATCGATGAAATACTTGCCGCAAGCGAAACGTTCGATCTGGACCGTGTATGCGTTTGTTTCACTTTTTCCGCTTCAGTTAGCTTGCGTTTGGATCGTCTCACCTCGATAAAGCCGTCGTCCGGTTGACTGTGATTAGTGTTTACGTTTTTCACAACGTCAGCCATAGTCAGGCGGTCGTTTACCGATGGCGGTTTCAGCGATTTTGCGTATTCCGAGCAGGTTTGGGAGAAGTGTACGTTACGGTGGCAGTGTTTACACGTAGCAAACTGGCCCCTGTAAGTAACCAGCGTCATCTCAGCTTCTACCGTTATGTACGATGGGATAGGTTTTAAGAGCTTCATCCGGAGCAGGGATGGGAACACTCACTTGTGAAGAGTTACACTCACTTGCTGTGTTCTCAGCCCAGAAGCGTGCTATCAAGAAACGATGTATGGACGACTTTTGGCTTGTGGTTTTGTCTAAAAGTTTGTCGAATAGAGTACGGGTCGCAAACCCATACCTAAGTCGTGACAGAGCTGCGAAAGCGACTCTCCACGAGGTGAGTGTAATTTACATTCACCTCGTGGAGAGTTGCCTTCGCAGCTCCCTCACGTATTCGATATGCGTGTGCGACCCATACTTTGTTCGGCAAACTTTTAGACAAAACCAAAAGAAAAAAGTCGTCCATACATCGTTTTTTGATAGCACACTTCTGTGCTGAGAAAACAGCAAGTGAGTGTAACTCTTCGCAAGTGAGTGTTCCCATCCCTGATCCGGAGTATCCGGACACCGTTTGGGACCCCGGGGAAGAAATCTTTCCAGGTTTCTTCACGAATCGCAGTGACGACTCCGTATTCCTTCATCCGATTCACGACTTGTTGATTGTTTATTTTGGGTCGGAGGTCGTGTATCTTAACCTCAATCGTGCCATCTTCCATAGAGATCGGAATTGTGTACAGCTTACCGTCGAATTCCACTTGATGCTTCATGTTGTGTTCTTGGACCATACTTTGTGCAACTTCTGGTGATTCGGTTCCTACGTAAACACGGCCGTTGGTAACTTGGAGATGCTTGATTTGGTGCAGTTCGAAGTTCAATTTTTGGGCGATGAAATTCGAGATGTCGATGTACTTGAGCTTGCTTGGTACCGATCGGAAGCTGATGACGAACGTTCGGTCGACTGTTGAAGCCATTTCGCGGCGTGAGTGTGTTCCGTTGGCGAAAAAATAAACTTCGATAATCACGAAACGGACCAAGTCCGTGAGAAATTAGAAAAGAACAGCAGATGATTCTAGTGTTTATCAAAACACGTGTTGACGAAACAAGAGCTGTCAAATGACTGAAGAAGAAGACGAAGAGGACGAACCTACCGATACTACCCTAAGTTACCCTACCTAAAAGATGAAATGCAGAAGTTTTCGTAGTTTAGTTGGCTGAAAGACAGCTAGAGAACGTGGTAGCGGAATAAAGAGAAGGAATTCTCTAAGCAACAACCTAAGGATGTGATAAATGTATCCTCGGAGATATGTCGGAGAAACATTCGGTGTTTCAGAATTTCAAGATTGTCAAGGTATTAAAGAAAACGGACCTGCAGTTTGTTCATAACATTTCGTAAAAAGATTCATAAGAAATTTCTTTAAAATTCAGGTCGAACCTTGCAATGCAAAAATATCTCAAAACAAATCTTAAGCTTCGAAGGTTTTATCCAAATTGTACTTTTTGCCATAGAAGAAGTATGAAAATATAAACTAACAAATAAAATATAGTAAATACGAAATGAACTCACCAATTATCCGAAATCATCCATCAGTATCCGCTAGCTTTCTTTCCATAAACGAACAGGTAATCACGAGTCACTATGAAGCACACGTAGTCATTTTCAGAAGTTTCGGCATAAATCAAGCTGCACTGTTTCAATTTATCATAAACTATTTTAAACATTGATATAATCTGCACTGATAGTGAGTAAAGCGAGATAAAATACGACGTGTTTGACTATCCTACGTATCATAAGGAAATTCCTTCTTGAAAAGCTTCCACCGATTGTCGTTCACCAAAGCATCTTACGTGACACGCCGGTTGGCTGGCGTTGGGATCGCAATCACGATAGATTGCACTTGTCCTTGGCCCCATTGCCACCGACCGATATGCCACTGCGCGCCGGATTCCTTCCGTTGCTACCGTTTGCATCCCGAGCGGCACGAGCTCGTTCGTCTTCTTCCTCCTGCATGGACAGGGCCAGTGCCCGGGCCAGGGCCTCGTCCTCGGACATATCACCCTGAACGGCCGTGGCCAGTTGACTAGCATTGGTTCGTGACTGCTGTGGCACGCTGCGGGAACTTTGATGCTGCTGCTGCTGACGCTGCACAGCAGCTTGGGCAGCCAGACTCCGTGGCGGAACGCCGCCGCCACTAGCACCGGAACATTCGTGATCCAACGTGTGACGGTGCTTGAGGCAGTAGTTCCGTTTGCAAACTCCACACGAGAATGGCACCAGTTCTTTCCTTTTGCAGTTCTTGTACGAACACCGGTTGGTGTAGATCTTTTTCTTCTCCGATTTGCAAAATTGGTCAATGTGGGCTCCGACGGTCACGTCCGGGGAAACATCCCGGGCGGTGGGAACCGGATCGCCGCACAGCGGACAGATCGGAACCTGGACGTCCTTCTTGTGCGCCGAATGGCAGGAATGTGTTTGGTAGCTGAAGTGCTCCGAACTGCAAGAGGAGGAAACGAATGCGGATTAGACTGGATTGCTTCAAGGTCACTTCTGTTGTTTCTTTGTTATGCTCACCAGAAAATCTCCCCACAAGCGTCGCATTTCATCGGCAGGAAATCTGAGGGGAGTTTGACAGAAAATGAGTTGGGTCTTCAAGAAAATATCCTAGAATGAATATCTTACCGAGCTTGCGGCAATACTGCTCCGAACAATGTTTACCCAAATGCGGAAATTCCATTATGCTGCTGTTCTTCCTCTAATTTCACAATTCCTCCTTCTTGGCAGGTTAACTCCAACACACTCCGGATTGCACGACACGAACTGAATGAATGACGTCAGATTCCTTAACACGTCGTAATTTATGAAGCTGGAATCTCTTGTTAGATACTTCTAAACTGTGCTAGATGCTTCCGAAATTAGTTCGCTGCGCTGGCCACCTAATGGGCCTTTTCATTTGACGTCTTAAATCAGCTGATTGTTCGGGCGTTTGACAGTTCTTCTATGAAGATGACACGTTCTTGTTAGCAGCTGTTGTTCAAGCTTTGTAAACAAATGCATGCACGGATCTGTCACATGAAAAGGCCTATCATGACTAAACAAAAACCTAAACAAAAAAAATTAATGATGCAACTTTTGACAACAGTTTGACGTTTCTTTCGTCATCGTTTGCTGGTGGGTTGCGTTAAGAGGTCGAAAAATGAAAAGTTCGAAATCTGTTCACGACGGGTGCTATAAAATCAATCCAAATGCCTGTGTGGTTAAATCTAGATTGAGTTTAAATAAGGGCGAAAGTAACATGAGAGAGTTCTCTTCATCGACTCTCTCTTCTTCAAATTAAAGTGACAAGATGCAAGTATTGTTGAACTTTTTAGTCATAAATCGCTAGGTTGCGATGCAATCTAGCGTCTAAGTGTAAAAAAGTTCGATTGAATTTGCATCTTGTCACCTCAATTTGCAGAAGAGAGAGTCGATGAAGAGAATTCTCTCATGTTACTTTTGCCCTTATTTAAACTCAATCTAGAAAATAAATAGTGATTTTTGTGTTCAAATTCCCCGGCGTTTTACGAATTTGTAAGAACCAAGGTAAGAACTTTGTAGACAACTTTTGTTCTTCCGTATATGGATTGATATCTACAAATTTTATCTCACGAAACCTAATGGAAGCCTATCAAGCCTATTCATATACGGGAGAACGTTGTTTACAAAGTTCTTACAAATTCTTAACACGGGGAATTTTGGGAATTTCTTGGGGAATTTGAACACAAATCACTACCACACAGGCATTTGGATTGGCTCCGTGAGATAAAATTTGGAGAGCTCATTCCAGCTTTTTACGCTAGCATGCCATAAATTTTGAATCACCCGGTGCCGACACCTCTCAAACGTCAAATTTCGTGGGGGAGTAAGCAGGCCAGTATAAATTCGTGCAGTGGACCATAGCGTACGGGGCAAAATCCGCAATATTTTAATTGGGTTTTTAAATTAAGAAAAATGTGTTGATTTTTTGATTTTATACGAAAGAGCACATTTTCTGAACCACCATGATTTTTTTTCAGATTTTAAGAACTTCATTTTGGTACTTAAAATTGCTTTCGAAGAGATTTATCTAAATCACCTTTTGACAGCTGGCCAACTGCTTGACAGCTCAGCCCAGTACAAAATGCGACGAGGGGTGATTCGACAAATCGCTCCCATACAAACTTCAAACTGATTTTTAAATAGGTTCCCGGGCACCAAAATTCATGAAAATTTGGATTTCGGCTCAGTTTTGCATGCAGATTCTGAATATGGAATTATCTCAACACCGCTAAAGAAGCCAATTAATTAATTTATTGCGATTTTTTTTTCGACTTAGACTTTGATGCGATAAATTTCGTCGTGCTCATATTTCGCTTTCGATTTCGCTGTCAATCCCAGTCACAGGGTTTTTGCAACTCGCCCAATAATGTGACAGTTTTCGCCGGCCGTCTCAATGTTTACCATTAAGGTCTTTTGTTCTCGGTCCACCAGCTGGTCATGTTTACACAACAAAACCAGCTGGTTCACCGATGTTTACGTTCATCCTTATTGTTCTCGGCTACCAGCTGTTTACACGGGGAAACGAAAGAACTCAAAATTAGGTCTTTTTCACTCATCTTGACACCTAAGTAAAACCAGTCAAATTTGAGTTATTTGTGAAAAACCCAATTTTGAGTTATTTCACTCAAACTATAGTTTGCGTTAATTTAACTGTTTCGCAAACAGTAAGCATTGCATTAAAACTACTCAATATCGAGTCTTTTTCTGGAGCGATTTTTTTACCGAATTTTGCAAAATTTTCGTTGTTTTCATAGGAAAATGGTAAAATTCATAGTGAAACTAAATAATGTGCTTTTATTAGTTCCCACAAACAAAATATCGAGCAAAATAATACAATACATCTCACATATTTTTACACATTTGACACTTTTCACTGTAGTCCGGATCTCGAACGGTGTTCCCGCGGGTGCAGCTCCAGCCTTGGCTCCTGCAGCATGGCACTCGTAATTCATGTCATCACGGAAGTTGCTGTAATGAAGGGGATTTGTGTCACATTTACCAATAAGTAATTTAATTTCGTACATTGTATATTCAGTTTCACTTACCGTTCCAATATCGCCGTTTCAATGTTTCACCGAATACTCCGATCCAGAGGTTGATCCGTAAGGTTCCATTTCGCTCGGAAGTTAATGGGTGTCCTGGCCCTGGAAACTATTGAACAACAATTAACACAAATTAAATCATAAACGGGAAACAAATAACTTACCTTCTATGCCTTGCTTGATGATAATGACTCGCTCCAGAAGTGAAAATGGCGCACGAACAAAATTTTCATCCAAAATTCAGTACTCAATTAAGTCTCGTTTTTGGATACTCTCTTTGGATGGGAAGCAAAACAAAATAAAAATGTCTAAACTATAAAATTACCCAAAAGTTAGAGTTTTGGGATGACCTACAGTTTGAGCAAAATTTATGTAAAAACAAGAACAGAAAAGTATCCAATTTTGTAGTGTTTCAAGAGTACTTCTTTTTGCGTAATTTTTAACTAGATTTTGAGTTCTTTCGTTTCCCCGTGTATGTTTTCATAACAAAATCAGCTGGTTTCGCCTGAATCGGGGAAAGAAGGTGAAAATGTATCATCGTTCTACAATTAGGGCGAGTTCAATTTCGTCGCCAAAGTCTGATTAATCGTAAAAAATACAATTGTATTAATACAATAATATTTAATTTCATTCATCCCAAAAGAAGTGGCAACACTGCCAGGATCGGGCTCGGTTCGGCTTCGCCGCAAACAGCAAAGCAAGCCGAAGCACAGTCGTTCGTTGACGCTAGCGGGCATCTGACGCGTATTTTTTTCGCTCTCAGTAGTTTTCAGTTTCCAGTAAATAATCCGTTTTACTGTCTGATTCTTTTTTTTTTTGCTTCGGTGCAGTTTTGGAAGTGAAGTGGTCGCGTAAAATCGTAAGCCGGCGTTCTGTTTTACGAACGGGTGCGTAAGCAAATTTTCACCCGGCCGTGGTGCGGTGGTTCAGAGTGTTGGGATTTTATGTTCTGGTGCCCCGAAGAAAAACGCAGCTTTGCTTGCGAAGAAGAGGAGTGTCTTGTGTTTTGGAGGTTATTTGCATCCAGTGGTTGTTGAAGTGGCAGCAAAGTACTAGGTACTGGTGGGAAAGAACAAGGAACAGTGCTGCGAAGGGGTGGTGTGAAGTTTGTGGAATCCGCCTTGGTGGTGTGGAACCGGGACTCGGGATCCGCCGATGAACTACTGGGGAAAAGAAAACCGCTTGTTGGACGACGGACTCGGATGTGGTGGTGTGTGTGCGTGGCGTAGCGGGTAAGTGAGTGTGAGTGCACTCTCCAGGTTGTGTACATTATTCGTAACAGGGTCGAACTTAGGAGCTCTTCTGGAATTTCTGGAAATCAGATTCTAGATTCCAGAGAATCAATCATTGCACCTGTTAAGGGTGATAGAGCTTTTTGAACGTTTTTGGGGCGTTCCATAAAATAAATCTTCCAGGATTTTTCTTATTGATTTTATAACAATATTTATGATGGAATTCATGGAGAAATATCTGACGACATAAAAAATCAAGCTGAAAATTTAAACTTTATGCTATGTAGAAGTTTTAGAAGAATCCTTTTGTTGTAAAATTTTACTTTAATGTTTAATAGAAAAATTGACGGCTTCAGAGAAGTTGGAGTTTAGTATATGTTAGGAATTAGTTCCTTTTAGGAACAGGACTTTAGTCCGAGAACTCAGGAACTCCTGAAGGATTTCCAGAAGAAAATCCTAAGGAAATCCCACCAATCTTGAAAGTTCCCCACATGAAACTATTGTGGGATTTCTTGAAAGAACTCTAACAGGATTTCTAGAAAAAACTTCAGTCTTTTAAGCACCTAAAACGATTATTCCGACGTATATTAAATATACAAAATTTCCGTCTTCTTCAAAGATTTAGAGGCTTTGTTTTGTTGTTTGTGTGTCTGTGTGTCTTGCTTTATTAATACAAACAACAAAACAAAGCCTCTAAATCCTTGAAGAAGATTCCCAGAAATATCTTCCCAGAAATATCTCCTGGAAGATTTCTCTCAGGGCTCCCAAAAGAAACTTTTGAAGGATTTGCAGAAGGAACTTCTGGAGGATTCCCAAAAGCAACTCATGGAGGACACTTAGAAGTAACTCCTGAAACATTCCTCCAAAATCTCTTGGAAATATTGAAAATCATAGTTGAAGAAATTGTTGATGAGTTTCAAAAGGATTTCCTGAATAAAATACCAAAAGGAACTCTGAGAAGAATGCCTGGATGAACTTCTAATGAAATCTTTAAAAACCTTTGAAGGAAACAAAGATAGAGTTTCTGGGAGAATTCCGATAGATAATACCATTTGAGGTGTGGTGGACGGAAGCGGTACGAAATAAAATGATCGAGAATACTATCAACTACTTTATTTCTCTACTCGTCAGAACATGTTTTACTATTCGCAATGCGCAACTCGAATGGCGCTGTCAATCTATACTTCTTATTCTACACTTCTCTCTCCAATTCGTGCGAAGCGTTGCGATAGGGATGGTCACAAATCACACCCCATAGGGCCCCCCCAGTTACACCAAAAATCGGACACGATGACCAGATGGAGTAACTGTGGTTTGGCTGTCGTCTTCTGGGTGATCTTCGATTTGATGATTGCACATAAACGCTGGCTTGACTCTGTCTATTGAAATAATTTGCTTCTTTCCAGAGATGATGACTTCGAAATGCTTATCGTTGCGGCTTACCACTTGATAGGGACCTTCGTAGGGCTGCTGCAGGGATCGTCGAACTGAATCAATACGAATAAATACATGACTGCAATCTCTCAGTGCACTGTGCTTGAAGACAGATGGCTTGGAGTGATGACGAGTTTCCGGTGCCCGCATGCTGGAAAAATGTTGATGCAGTGATCTTGCGAAATCCGTTCGATCGACATTCGATGCCGGTGGATCAAAGAACTCCCCAGGCAGGCGTAACGGTTGTCCGTAAACCAGGTCAGCAGTAGAGCATTTCAAATCCTCTCGATATGCACTTCTCAACCCGAGCAATACCAATGGTAGCTCCTCGCTCCATTGATTTCCCTTCTTGCACATCAAAGCCGCCTTCAAAGTTCGATGAAAACGTTCCACCAATCCGTTGGCTTGAGGGTGGTAAGCAGTCGTATGAATATGATGAGATCCCAGGATGTAAACCAATTCACGAAACAAATCCGACTCGAATTGTCGACCCTGGTCCGATGTAATGGTTTCAGGAGAGCCGAATCGCGATATCCAACATGAAGTTAATGCCCTGGCCACAGTAGGAGCTGTCATATCCGATAACGGTACTGCTTCTGGCCACCGTGTAAAACGATCAATGATAGTCAGCACGTATCGATTTCCATTCGAATGCGGCAAGGGTCCAACGAGATCAATATGTATGTGTCGAAATCTGGATTTCGGTGGGTCGAATGGGGCCAACGCTGAAGTCGTATGACGATTTACTTTCGATAGTTGGCAATCAACACACGCTTGGACAAATCTGTTGATGTCTCGGTTCATAGACGCCCATATAAACCTGTCGCAGATTAACTTCCGTGTAGCTTTTGTCCCAGGATGAGCCAGGCCATGAAAATGCTGCATTATGGCGGCACGATGCTTCTCTGGAACGAAAGGACGAATACGATTCTTCAAGGATACATCACAATATACTGGTCGAGACACGTTGGGAATTCGAATTGGTTCTATCTTGAGAACCGATGACTTCATCAGGGCTTTTAACTGCTCGTCAGTTGCTTGGTCTTCCGCTATCGCTGAAAGATCGATGCCGGCTAAAGCATCTACACGGGAAAGAGCATCAGCAACGGTGTTTTCGTTACCATTTATGTGGCGGATGTCGGTGGTGAACTGTGAGATGTACTTCAAATAACGTTCTTCGTGGGGTAGCCTGCTAGATGAGTTCGTAGTCATGGCGTATGTAAGAGGCTTATGGTCGGTGAAAATAACGAACTGCCGCCCCTCCAAGAAATATCGGAAATACTTGACCGCCATTTTCATAGCCGTCAATTCACGTCCAAATGTCGAGTAACTCTTCTGTGAATCCGAAAACTTCTCAGAGTAAAACCCAAGTGGCTGCCAAGACGATCCAGAAAATTGCTGCAGAACCGCACCGGCAGCAGTGTTCGATGCGTCAATCATTAGAGCTAACTGCTTCGTTGAGTCTGGATAGTACAATAATGCGGTTTCGGCTAGAGAGTTCTTGCAGCGTTCAAAAGCAGCTGTTGTCGAATCATCCCACGATAACATCCGGTTGTCGTTCTTGCGATTGTCTGGAATCATCCTGCGTAAATCCAACTGCATGTCTACCGCTTTGGGAATGAATCTCTTGTACACGTTAACCAGTGCCAGGAATCTGCGAAGTTCTTTGACAGTCGATGGACGTACGTACTCGGTGATTGCCCGGACTCTTGACGGCAGCGGTTTAATGCCCGTGCTATTTACCAAGTAGCCAAGAAACTCCACCTCGGGTTGAGCGAACTTACACTTTGCTACATTTATCACAAGGCCGTTCTGCTTCAGTCGATCAAAGACAATTCGGACATGTTCCTTGTGTTCCTCTTCAGATTCTGAAGCGATGCAAACGTCGTCAATGAACGTCACTACGAAGTCGAGGTCTCCCAATATTTTATTCATAAAACGTTGAAAAGTCTGGCTCGCGTTGCATAAGCCAAACTGCATTCTGGTGAATTCGTAAAGACCGAAAGGAGTAATGACCGCCGTTTTGGGAATGTCACCCTCCTCTACCGGAATTTGATGGTAGGCTCGCTCTAAGTCTAAGGTAGTAAATACTTTCTTACCTTGCAGTGAATTCAGGATGTCATGTACGTGTGGTACCGGGTAGCGATCAGGAACGGTAGCTTTGTTCAATCCGCGGTAGTCTCCCACGAATCGAAATTGTCCATTCTTCTTCATCACGCAGTGGAGCGGACTAGCCCAGCTACTGCTGGACGGACGGCAAATTCCGAGCTCGGACATGAGGGCGAATTCTTCCTTTGCAGCCTTGAGTTTGTCTGGATGCATTCTTCTAGCCTTCGATGAAACTGGAGGTCCTTTGGTAACAATATGATGAGTGACGTCATGTTGCGTCGCCGCTTGCATCGTGGATGGGAGCGTGATGTCTCGGTACTGCTTCAGAAGTTCGTGAAACGGGTGATTACAGCTGACGGTGGTGATAGTGTGTACAGCAGCGATGATCAGCTCTCCGGCAGACTGCAAGTTTGTTTTGACGTCGATAAGGCTTCTGTTTTTCATGTCGATGAGCAGCCCGAAGTGAGCTAAGAAATCAGCTCCTATGATGGCATGGCTGACGTCAGAAACCAGAAAGTTCCACGTGAAGCGTCTTCTGAGTCCGAGATCGGTTGTTATGAACTTTGTTGAATACGTTTTTATCTCTGAGCCGTTAGCAGCATGAAGCACGAACGGGATTGGCGCAGAGAGTCTGTCCTGCCTCGAAGCTGGAACAATTGAGACATCGGAGCCGGTGTCAATCAAGAAGCAAATGCCACTTGTCTTATCGAAGATTTTTAGTCGTCGGCTTGAAAACACGCCACCCACCTCAGCCGACTCAGGTGAGTTGGGATCTAGTTTTTTGGCGTGTACTTGCATGGCTCCTTGCACCGTTCGGCATTTTGCCCGAACTTACGATGATACCAGCACATTTCCATTCCGGTTCTGGAACGTGAGGATGAACGACTGCGGCGACCACTGGATCCGGTTGATGGGCCGGCTTTTAGCCGACGGGACTCTGCACTAAGCACCTCCAGTTGCTCCTTCACTTTCTCCATTTGCTCGTCGATGGTTGACGTGGTAGACACTGCAGATGCTTGTGGCGATTCTACCATTTTGTCGGCCATTTCCGCCAACTTGACCAACGTTCCGTCGCTGATGGTCAATATCGGCCGAATGTGAGCCGGCATTCGTTGCAAAAAGAGCATTTTGAGGAGGTCGTCGGTGACATTCAGGCCGTTGGCCAGTTCTTGCATCTTGGCCAGAAGATGCGTAGGGCGCATGTCACCAAGATCGAAGGAACCGAGCAACCGCTCCAGTCGTGATTGTGGTGAAAGAGCAAATCGAGCGATCAGACGATCCTTGACCGCTTTGTACTTGTCCTGCTGTGGTGGGGCTGACACCAAGTCGGCGACGTGGCATATCACCGATTGGTCGACCTTTGCCACAATGTGGTAGAATTTTGTTTCGTCCTTGGTAACATTCGCAAGAACGAATTGTGCTTCCGCCTGTGCGAACCACATTTCTGGGTCCGTCTTCCAGAATTCTGGAAGCTTGACGGACACACTGGCGGCTTGTTGCGCGATGTTTTGATTTCCGTTTTCTGTCATGACGACGAACCGGCGGAGCGATAGGTTGTGTAACCGGAAACCGAACTCGATTGTTTACGGAACTTTACGAACTCGCGGTAACTACGAAATCACGTCGGGGTCACCAACTGTGGTGGACGGAAGCGGTACGAAATAAAATGATCGAGAATACTATCAACTACTTTATTTCTCTACTCGTCAGAACATGTTTTACTATTCGCAATGCGCAACTCGAATGGCGCTGTCAATCTATACTTCTTATTCTACACTTCTCTCTCCAATTCGTGCGAAGCGTTGCGATAGGGATGGTCACAAATCACACCCCATAGAGGTTTCGAAACCTCAAACCGAAAATTTGAGGACTTAAGTCTGGGATCCAGGAATTCGACCTAGGGATTTATGCAGGGACACCTAAACGATTCCCAGAAAAAAACTAAGGTTTCTCAGAAGAAATTCATTGGAAAGTCTCACCAATCCTGAAGGGTTCCCACATAAAACTCTTGAAAGTATTCTTGCAGGGTTCATAGAAAGAACTTCCAAAAAATTCTCACAAATAATTTCTGAAGGAATCCCACAAGGAAGTTCTGGATGATTTTCAAAAGGAACTTCTTAAGGATTTCCAGAAATACAGGGGATAGACAAAATGATCGGGACAGGCAAAATTTTTACTTTCCAAAAAATGTTCAACTAGCCGTAACTTTTCGAAAAGTGTATCAAATATTCTCAAATTTCTACTGTAAGTTCCTCAACTAGTTGTGTATCAGTGGACAAAATTTGGAAAAGATCGGACAATTCTTCACGAAGGTATAAAGATTTTTGAACAAGATAGAATTATTCGATAGCCAACTTTGAGCTGTTCTGTCTCCGGATTCAATGAACCGATTGCAATGAAATTTTGACCATTCGTGACTTATATAATAAACTCTGGAAAACATTTGATTCAACTTGAAATTTTTACCAAGCGAAAAAGTTATAGCGATTTTATTTCTTTCACGAATTTTTAGTAAATTGGTCTATTTTTAATATGCATCCCATTACTTTTTCATTTTATTGGCGGCTATGTTGTTACTTTCCTTCAAAACGCATTTATATAAAAGTCAATTAGAGGGAAACTGAATGAACTATAATTTGTATCTTGAATTTTGAAACGATGTTGATGTTTTGGATAATTTGGTGTTTTATTAGAAAAATAATCTAATCGTTATAATTTTCTTCCGTGTTAAGAATATTAAGTTAAGTCAATTGTTTCCCATAGCTCATTATATAAGTCATAAATGATCAAAATTTCATTGCATTCGGTTCATTGAATCCGGAGATATAACAGCACAAAGTTGGCTGTCGGATAATTTTACTTTTTTCAAAAATCTTTATAACTTTGTGAAGAATTGTTTGATCTTATCCAGATTTTGTCCACTGATACACAACTAGTTGAGGAACTTACAGTAAAAATTTGAAAATATTTGATGCACTTTTCGAAAAGTTACAACTAATTGAACATTTTTTGAAAAGTGAAAATTTTGCCTGTCCCGATCATTTTGTCTATCCCCTGTAACTCCTGGCCTTCTAGGGTATTTGCAGAAGGAACGCTTGGAGGATTCTCAAAAACAATCCATTAAGGACTCCTAGAAGCAACTCCTAAAGCATTCATAGAATAAACTTCTGGAAGACTCTCAGAAGGAACTCTTGGAACAAGCGTAGTAAGAAATCCTGGAGAAATTCCAGGAAGGCGAACAAAGATATTATCCAGCCAAATCGCTTGTGTCCCAAAAGGATTTCCTGAAAAAATAACCGAAAGTAACTATTTGAAGAATACCAGGATGTCGTAACGAAATCTTAAAAAAAAAAACTTTTTAAAGAATCCCAGAAAGAAATTCTTAGGGAACCCCAGAAGGAACACCTGTAGCAACATCAGAAACAATTTCTGGATCAATTTTATGTAATTATCTCGGAAGAATTCCCGTATAGGAAATTCTGAAGAATGAGAGGAAACTCTGTAGGAATTTCGGAAGGAAAATCTTGGTGAATCTCAAAACCACCTCATGGATGAATTTCAACAGGATGTCTTAATTAAAATCCCGAATTGTTTTCCTAAATTCCGATTCGAAAAAAATCCCGGAAAAGTTCCAGAAGGAATTGAAAAAGAGACATCTGGGTTTATTCGAGAAGGTATTCCTAAAAAAACCCAGGAGTCAGAAACTCTCAAAAATTTCTCGTGGGATTCCAAGAGATCCAAGCGGAATAGTCCGAGATAACCTAGACCAGTCCCAGATAAGACTTCTTGGGGAAAACCAAATGAAGTTCTAGAAAAGTTTCGAGTGATTGTAAACAAAAAAATCCTTGCATTTTCCTAAAAGTATCCCTGAGGAAACTACTAAAGGAATCTGTAAACGAATACCTGGGGGAATCTCAGAAAATACTCGTGGAGGAATGCCTTTTGGAAGGAAAACAATATATTGTTTCGTGATGGCTCGTCAGTCTTGAAAAAGTGAAACCATATTTTTTCCGATATTCTGCCCGTTTAGGACCTTCTTAAAAGACTCATTAGATACAGGAAATATATCCTGAATTGGGTTCTTTAGGGGTATCCGGATTACTTCATAATCGGATTCTCCGCCCAACAATTAGTCGAAATCCAAAATTTCATAGTTTTCGGAGTTTGGGAACTATTTTTAAAATGCATTTAAAGTTTGTATGGGGATTTTTTTTTGTTCGGGTCGAACTGTCACTTTATCGATTGAGCTGTCATTCTATCCACAAAAATGAAAACTGTTTTGTTAATTTAACCATCAAAACAAAGGTATTGGAATCCAATAAAATCACGTTATACTCAGAAAAATGAGCTCTTTCGATTAGGTTATAGAAACTAGCAATATTTTATTCACTAAACAACCCAATTACCAGATGCACATAAGAGTACGTAGTTTATGAACAGTGTCTTAGCTTCAGGAGTTTGTTCTACGCTTTCTTGAAGAAATCTCGTGGATTTTTCGATGTATTTTTTTAGGTTTTACCTTGGGGTTCCTTCTGGGATTCCATGAGGAGTTTTTGTTTGGATACCTACAGAAAAGTTGCTAATCAAGGAAATTTTTTTAGCAACTACTTCTGAAATTTTTACAGCATTTCCCTCTGAGAACATATTATTCATTTTAAATGTTTCCTAGAAATCCTACCGAGATTTATAACTTTCCTAAGATGTTAGGCTAGGGGCCACACGATAGTTCGTTCAGCGAGCCTGCCTGGGTCATATTGACCCCAACATCCTACTAGGAGTTTCACTAGGAATTGAAATGTCTTGAGGAATTCTGTCTCTCTTCAACTTAGTGAGTGTTCCTTGATCACTTCCACAGTTATTACTTGAAGGGCTTTAAGCTAACTCGAAATTCCCGACTGCTCCACACCAAAACTGCAAGGCGGAATAAATGCCAAACACTATTGATTTTCGTCCATCAATTTCTCCAGGAACTTCTTCTGGGATTTCTCCAAGGGTTCCTTCTGGAAATCCTTCAGAAGTTTGTTCTAGGAATTCTTTAGGAATTTCTGCGGGAAATCCTCCCAATTTTTTTTCCGGAAGCCCTCCGAGACTTCTTCCTAGAAATTCTTCAAAGATTTCTTCTAGGAATCCTGCAGGATTTTTTTTTCTGAATATCCTCCATGAGTTCATTCTGGAAATCTTCAAGAAATTCTTTCTAAGAATCCTCAAGGCGTTCCTTCTGAAACTCTTTCAGCAATTCATTGTGATAATCCTTCAAATGTGTCTTTTGGGGATCTTCCAGGAATCCTTTGTCTGAATCATTCAGGGATTCTGTTCAGGATTTCTCCGATAGTTTCATATGGGATTTCTTTAAGGCTTTTTAGAAGCCCTAGAAGCCCTCCAGCAGTTTCTTCTAGGAGTCCTTCGAAAGTTCCTGAAGATATACCTAAATCGAACTCATGGATTCATTTCGAGGTGGAATTCTCGGAGGACTTCCAGACTACACTAAAAAAAACTTTTGAAGGGATTCTTAAAAAACCCAAATCATGTAGAAATCCATAAATGAATGTTAAGAATTCCACAGAAGGCATTCGTGGAGGAATCCCCAAAGCAAATCGATGAAGGTATCTCAGAAGGACTTCGTGAAAGACATCCCAGAAAATATATGCTATATTAGAATCCCCTGAAGGAGTTTCTGAAGGAATCCTTAGCAAGAATTTCTAGAAGGCTAATCTCCAGAAATACATCTTGGAGAAGCAATTTTTAGAGGAATCGCCAGATGGCACTCCTTAAGTAATCGACAGAGGAATTACTCCTAATTCACCAGTGCAATTGCTGGAGAAATTTCCTAAAGGAAGACTATTGAAGTTGCCCCAAAAATAACGCTGGATAATTTAATCGTTCTTGATTATCCGATCCAACGTGATTTTTTTATGTACCGGATAATCGAGTCTGACCGGTAATTGGTAGTGGCGATTCCCTAACCTCAAATCTACCTGTTCAATAAGTGTAAATTCTTGAATTTTCTCAACAAATCAACCCATTAATTAAAAGAAAATATCGAGAATGGCCATTTTCGCTAATTTTACGTTTGATTCTGACCCTGTATTCTCCGTAATTTGAATTTTTTTAGGATCGTTGAATAGGTAAAAAGTGAGGTTACGAGGCGCCATGGATTTCTTGGACATTTTTGAAGGAATCTATAATATTATTACTCGCAGCAATCTTACGAGAATTGCCGAGATTGAGTCTCTTTTTTAGAAATTGTTGAGAAGAATCCCGGAAGAAAGAACGATCTCCTGGTAATTCAACGCATTACTCCAACTGTTATTCAACTAAAAGAACAATAATTAAAGGAATTATAAAAAAGTGTGAGGTATATTTTGAATAAATTTTTCAGCAATATTTTGTTTAAAATATTCAGAAAACGTTTGGGTTCATATCTGGTACATTCAAATTGCAGGCCTGGTAAAAGTCACGGCCACTAGTCTTAGTCCAGCCACTTAAAATTTCCTGTTTTCTCGGCATGATAAACAACTTTGTATACCTAAAAGTGGACTTGACAGATGAGTAGGCATGTTGGTTCACATGAAGAGGCATGTTAGCCAAATGAACATTGCGGTTGTAGTGATCGACAATGCGTTCTAAGCATTTCAGAAATAAAGAGATCAAACTGCTAGGCCTGAAACTCTTTGCTTGTTCATACGACGAACGACCCGCTGTGGGAATAAATTTTTAGTAATATTCCGCCGAGTTTTGGAAATATACCCTGTAGTAGCAAAACTGCAAACAAGTAGTAGCAAGATAGGGTGTGTCCCATCTGATCGAGAAGATTTGAAAGGAGTGGAACTATTTAGTCCCCACTCAATCGATTCTAAAGTTATTATTCTTCGAGTCAGAGAATCATAACAACAAGAAAAGACCAGGTTTATCTCATGATGTGATATCCACACATCCAGGGAAGTGTGTGTTGAATAAACATTCCAGAACTTCCTCATTAGAGGAAGTGAAATGGCCATTTGGTAAACAAAGTCCGTTCACTCGGAAATCGTTGGATTTCGTAAGGATTTTGTTCAACCTACTGACTTCACTCAAGCTCAAACTGGATACTTTGTACAAAAAGTTTTCCGGTCGGATCGTTCAGCAGATGGAAGAGCTTCCTGGTGTGCCTTGCAAGCCGACCTGAAAGCCTCCGATCCAGTCGAATGTCGACTGTTCCAACCTAGGTTCCAACTATTTCTACATCGTTTCCTGAGCTTCGCCAGATCAGAGTTCCACCAAGGGATTCCTCTTGTAGTCTTTACAGATCGCAGAAGGCAAACTTCTTCGAAAGCTGTCATGATGAATGCCTCACAAACGTAAGGTTCTTGTACTAAAGCCTTATGGGCTTTACCAAGTCTGTAAAGATTGATCGTTGCTGTTCTTTTATGCTGAAGATTGAT
This sequence comes from Aedes albopictus, assembly GCF_035046485.1. Taxonomy (NCBI): domain Eukaryota; kingdom Metazoa; phylum Arthropoda; class Insecta; order Diptera; family Culicidae; genus Aedes; species Aedes albopictus. The sequence goes on along the minus strand of NC_085136.1, from coordinate 314,840 downwards.
CTGAGCTATCTTAACCGTAGCCAATACCAAAACTAGGCAAGTAAACTCTTTACAATCACAGTACAAAAAAGCACAGCAGCAATGAAACCGAATCAGTATCGATTGAAAAACGCCAAAGGCGAGAATACACAGAATACACTATGTAAATCGCATGACATCTTCATAATCCCACCTTTAATCAGCCTCAAGTTTGTGAGTAAGAGAAGGCAGCTGATTGGCTCGGAGAAACACAACGTCCACTGAGCTATTGCTCCGGTTAGCACAGTAAGGACAAAATACTGTGGAGGGAGCCCTGGTAGGTATTATACAGGATCCGTTTGCGATTGGGTTTTTATTAGACACCCCTAACCATTCATTCCTAGGCACGGTAAGCATAAAGCCGCATGATACCATGGATTAGGGGTCATCTGAATAGTGGACTCCTACCACTGGATCAGACCGCTATCGATACTACACAGCTATCTAAGCTGACTTTACTATCGTAAGGGAAATTTCTGTCTAGGAAACCTAGTCAACTCGGTGTTTGCTATTTTTAGCAATTGAATGACAAACTCGCGTGGATTCTATAACATTCCCCAGAAAACCATTCCCCAGAAAACCAATCCCCAGAATTCCATTCCCCAGAATGTACCATTCCCCAGAAAACCATTTCCCAGAAACCCATTCCCCAGAATGTACCATTCCCCAGAATTCCATTCCCCAGAATGTACCATTCCCCAGAAAGAAAATAAAACTATTGTTTTATTTCTGAATGGTTTATCTTCTTCTTCTTTATGGCTCTACGTCCGCACTGGGACTTGGCCTGCCTCTCTTCAACTTAGTGTTCTTTGAGCACTTCCACAGTTATTAATTGAAGGGCTTTCTTTGCCTGCCATTGCATGAATTTGTATATTGTGAGGCAAGTACAATGATACTCTATGCCCAGGGAGTCGAGAAAATTTTCCCGACCGGAACGGGAATCGAACCCGCCGTCTCCGGATTGGCGATCCATAGCCTTAACCACTAAGCTAACTGGAGACCCTGAATGGTTTATATTAATCGCTAAAAATCAAATATTTAATCGTAAGAAATCACTGAAAGAAACATCCTGCCAAAAATTCTTAAAAACTTTGGAAATAAGCATGATTTGCCTTTACAATTTAGGTTATTGGTATAATTATTGGCTTCGCAACTGCTTACTTTTTCAACATACATTTTTCCTTCTTTTCTGCATAGGTTGTTCTTTCGAATTGCACTTTTCAGTAAATTATCGACATCAAAATTTATTACATTTTCTACGTAGTTTTTCCTTCTTTTCTGCATAGGCTGTTCTTTCGAGTTACACTATTCAGGTAATTATCGGCACCACAAGCACAGGTATTTAGAAATTTGAAAAAAATATTAAATAAATATTTTAGCAATTTTAACACCGGTGGAGGCTGTAATGCCCATAATTTCCAGAAAAGTGCAATTCGAAAGAACAGCCTATGCAAAAAAGAAGGGAGAATCTATGTTAAAAAAGTATATACGCAGTTGGAATGCCGATAATTTCCTGAAAAGTGCAACTCGAAAGAACAGCCTATGCAAAAGAAGGGACAATTGTTGATGAACATATAAGCAGTTGTAATGCCAACAATTCTTATAACGACTCAAACATTTTTTTAACGAAGAAGGAAACGTCCTCTCCTCTCTCCTCTTCTTGGCGTAACGTCCTCACTGGGACAAAGCCTGCTTCTCAGCTTAGTGTTCTATGAGCACTTCCACAGTTATTAACTGAGAGCTTCCTCTGCCAATGACCATTTTGCATGTGTATATCGTGTGGCAGGCACGAAGATACTCTATGCCCAAGGAAGTCAAGGAAATTTCCTTTACGAAAAGATCCTGGACCGACCGGGAATCGAACCCGTCACCCTCAGCATGGTCATGCTGAATACCCGTGCGTTTACCGCCTCGGCTATATGGGCCCTCAAGAAGGAAACGTAACACTCTGATAATTGCCATCGTACTTCGATTTAACGGTTTATTTGAGGGTTGACCAACTGCCAATCCGCGGCGCTCGCATCGTTTTTGTTCGAGTTTGACACTACTGCCACCTAGTTGATGGTTGGGTAAATTCAGTCCTTTTAGAATTAAGCGAATCTGTTTCCGAGACTAAAATTTGAATCGAAAAATGTTCGAAGTGTTACGTCTGTTTGTCTGTGGTGACATTGTTTTCCTTTCGGCATTCAAAAACCCAACACTGTTCCTCTTTTTAAACAAGCTTTTTTTTAGAATTTAGGCAATTGGTACAATTATAGGAATTATAACTGCTTTCATTTTCAACATAGATGTTTCCTTCTTTGCTGCATAGGCTGTTCTTTCGAATTGCACTTTTCAGGAAATTATCGGCATCACAACTGCTTACTTTTTCAACATAGATGTTTCCTTCTTTTCTACATGGGCTGTTCTTTCGAGTTGCAATGTTTAGGTAATTATCGGCCCAACAGGCACAGGTGTTTAGAAATTTGAAAAAAATATATAATAAATATAACATCAATTTAACACCGGTGGTTGCAATAATGCCCATAATTTCCTGAAAAGTGCAATTTGAAAGAACAGCCTATGTAGAAAAGAAGGGAGAATCTATGTTGAAAATGTAAGCAGTTATAATTCCAAAAAAATTACTAATTGCCTTCATTCTAAGAAAAAAATTGTTTTACAAGAAGGAACATTGTTGGGTTTTTGAAAGTCAAAAGGAAAACAATGATACCTTTTTCCTTCTTCATTAAAAATATTTAGAATTGCTGGCATTAAAACTGCTTATACCTATGATCACTTTTTCTATTCCATAGTATTGGAATAATGATAAAAGCCCTTCTCATACCGCATGAATGAAGGGCCTTTGAAGCGAATAATTAGGAACATCCATTGGGATGGATTCCTTCAACCATTTGCGTAGAAAAACGTGGTCAGTTGAGTCTTTCCGAGTAACTCAAAGTTTTCGACAGAAAAATCTTTTTAATATAAACCGACCATAAACTGGTCCATTAGTATCTTGTACACTGAACAACATCAAAAGAAAATGCATTTTCTCTGTAAATTTTGCACATCACTTTTAAAACTTTATTCATCGTGAAACAAGTGCTGCACAATTTTCACAAATCTGTCAAAAACAAAACATTTTATAGCAACGCAACTGGAATGGACAGTTTGTGATCTTTCAAGATAGGTTTAAAGATCAACATGCAACTGTGTACAATGGTAATTAAACGTTTGAACCATTGTAGAATATTTTTATGGATATATCGTATAAGAAATAGATTTTTGCGCGTAATAACACTATAATGTTAAAATCCTTGCCTATAACATATCATTATGATCAACTTTGTACTGTTTGTGTATCGAATTAAACTTTTTAGACGAGTATATTAAGCTTTTCTGGGGAATGGTACATTCTGGGGAATGGATTTCTGGGGAATGGTGCATTCTGGGTAATGGATTTCTGGGGAATGGATTTCTGGGAAATGGTACATTCTGGGGAATGGTACATTCTGGGAAATGGTTTTCTGGGGAATGGAATTCTGGGGATTGGTATTCTGGGGAATGGTTTTCTGGGGAATGTTATAGAATCACTCGCGTGGCATGCCTCGAGTATGTGTGCTTGTCAACGACGCCTAAAAGCTTAAAAAAAACTGTTCCTTCGCATTTACTCATCCGTGAAGTGTAACTTGATCGTTTCTAGGATGATAGTGACGAGAAATCGTGTACCAGGTATCATAAAAAAATATATATTTTACAAATTTAAAACGTTGCAAATTAAATCTTCAAATTCTAAATTGAGGCTTTAACGTAAAGATATAACAGTTTTACCTAATGCAAGACACCTTAATCGACAGAAGAATCGAAAAGTTGTGCAGAAAACAATCGACTCGCTTTTATTGCTCCAAAGAAGAGTGTTTTTCACCACGTTCATTCACTTGCCGGCCGTCGCCACCTGCACAATCCACACCTCGTCCACATCGCTCCTTGATCGTCATCGCACTCATCGAGACTTTCGTGCAGGCCGCCGCCGTCCAAATCCCCAAGCGGGGGCAAGTGAAGCCCCAATAAACGGGTTCCTCCTCCGCTCCGTTTGGTTGTCCCGTCGTCGTGTCCAGACTTCAGTCTGGTTTGGAGAAAAGAAGCAACTGCGCTTATAGTGGTGCAGCCCCAGCCGGGTCCGCTATTTTGCTCTGTGAACACTGTGGCCGGTTTCTTTGGCGTTATTTTTTTTGGGTGCGGTTCAATCATCGGGATCAGTTATTGGAACATCAGGAGAGAGCAAAAAGTGTTAATATACTGTAGTGCGCGGTTTTATCGGCCGATTGAACTGACCACCTCATTACACGGGTTCTATTTGCTTTAAATGTGCTGGAAGTGGTCGGGATTGGGTCGACTGTTTTTTCAGCACGTTTAAACGAAGTGTTGTGCGGATTGTTCAAACTACATATTGATTTCATAATTTCTCAATTCAAGTGCCTTGCAAAAAAAAAAATCAACCGTTAAACAAGTATCGAACAAAACTGAGTAGTGACTCTGTATGCATGTGAAGTTCTGAAAGGATTGGAGGAATTCCCGCTGAGTGATAGATCAGATCATCAGGTGTTTCGAACAGGTGAGTTTTTATGTCTTTTTTTCTTGCAGTATGTATGTTGGTAAATTACTCACTGTCATAACGGTAACCGTGGAAACACACAGGACCTAAACAAAATCGCAGACGGTTATTTGTTGCTCCACGTGCAGTCAGACGAGCCACTTGTTGCCTCTCCTCGTCTTGTACTCATACTGCCAGCGATGAAAATGCAATGTTTGTGTGTTCGAAAAGAAGCATGCCTTGCTGCAGATTATAGTAGACCATTGATTTTGGAAAGAGGATTTCTCTGTATGGCTAAATCTTCATTTATTATTGCTATTACCTACCTCTATTAGAGCTTGAAAAAAATCTTGGGAATACGGATGTCTTCAATGACTCAGTGCGTAGAAAAAAAGCACTTGCTCAAACAGTTGTTATCATTATTTCATTGCCAGAATACCAAAAGCAAACATTGAATCCAGCCGACCAACCCTGAACGTAATCATTATGATTTGTGCGATAAGATATGGGACTCCGAAGCATAGTTCATAGTTACAGGTGCTCAATGTTGTTCTGTATGAAGACTTCAATTTTGAAATGACTGCTGGTCAAGTGGTATGATGGTTCAACCTGGGCTCATCAAATCGTCTGGTCTTGTTCAGTTATTATAAAAGCCTCGGTTTGATGTGTCGCATGTATGAATTTAGATTACTTTAATATTTGACCATTTTCGACGGGACACCCGGAACTGATTCCGAAGCACTACCAGTTGTGCCAAATATGGCATGAGACTACATACTTCATCGACAACTGTTTCAGGTTACTAAAAAAGCAGCAATTTTATGTGTCGCATGTATGCGTTTGGTTAACTTTTATATTTCACCACTTCAAGTGGGACACCCAGAATCGGTTCCGGGACACTACCGGCTGTCTTAAATATAGTCTGAGGTCTCACAAATCCTTCATCAGGTTTCGAAAGCAGCTGTTTGATATACCGTATTACCCCGCTTATTCGACACTATTTTTGATTTGTATCCTGCTCATTCGACATTTGTCGAAATAAAAAAAAATCAAATGTCACAGCGTTCTACACTATAAATGCGAATGATCCGGTATTGCAGCAGCTACGTCCGGAAGTTCATGTATTTGGTGGGCTTCGTGGCCGAGCAGTTAGCGGCGTCAGTCGTTTAGGTGTCTCGTAAACCTCGGAGTGTGGGTTCGTGTTATGTGTTGTCCGTTGTCGAATGTTTGTACTGTTCAGTCTGTAGAGGCCATAAGGTCGAAGACGGTGTAATTGTCTTTTAAATTTAGCGCTATCCAACACCTGATCCGTCTGGAGATCAACCGGAATGAACACCGGAAGCCAACATTCGTAGAAAAAACAAGCTATCCGTTCGTACCACCACAATATCAGAAGAATTCAATAACAAATCTAACAATCAAAACAAAAACAAACAAGATTGTGTAGGGTGACCAATTTGTCAAATTAAAACTTAAGCCCGGTAATTCTACAGCAATAATTGTCCAGGGGTTTTCCGATACCGCATGCATGGGTTTGGTTCAAATTTAACCATTTCCGGTGGGACAACCAGAACAAGTTCATGGACTGTGCCGATTATCCCTAATGTGGTCTGAGACTAGTTTTTTGCTAACTGTTCAGTTTTCCTAAAAAGTCGCGTAAATTGATGTATCGCATTCAAAGGTTTGTTTTTTTTTTGGCATTTGGCCAGTTCCAGCGAGATACCCGTAACCGCATCCGGAACACTACCGGTGGCCCCAAATAGGGTCGGAAACAATTTTCTTGCTCATCGCTTATCAGATCATCTAAAGAGCCGCGATTTGATGTGTCGCATGCGCGGGTTTTGTTTTGCTTTTTTATTTGGCCACTTCCGGCGGGACACCCGGAACCGATTCCAGAACACTACCGGAGACTATTTTCCTGCTTACCGTTCATCAGGTTATCGAAAATACTGCAGTTCGGCGTGACGTTTGCACGGGTTTGGTTAATTTTTATATTTGATCACTTCCGGCGGGACACCCGGAACCGGTTCCGAAACATACTGGATATGGTCTGAGATTGTTTCCCTGCTTACCGTTAATCAGGTTATCGAAAATGCCGCGGTTTGGCGTGTCGCATGCATGGATAAGGTTCACTTTTCTATTTGGCCACTTCCGGCGGGAAACCTGGAATCGGTTCCGGATCACTACCGGTTCAGATATTATCTGAAACTATTTTCCTGCTTACTGTTCATTGGGTTATCGAAAATGCCACGGTTTGACGTGCCGCATGCGGGTTTGGTTCACTTTTTTTATTTGGCCACTTCCGGCGGGACACCTGGAATCGGTTCCGGAGATCACTACCGGTGAAGATATGATCTGAGACTATTTTCCTGCTTACTGTTCATTGAGTTATCGAAAATGCCGCGGTTGACGTGTCGCATGCACGGGTTTAGTTCACTTTTCTTTTTGGTCACTTTGGGACACCTGGAACCGGTTCCGGATCACTACCGGTTCAGATATGATCTGAGACTATTTTCCTGCTTACCGTTCATCAGGTTTTCGAAAATGCCGTGGTTTGATGTGTCGCATGTATGGATTTGTTACATTTTCTCGCTAGTGCCCCTTCCTGGGGTACTAGTCTGGAACACCTGAATGACAATAGTTCCGGAGTTATTGTCATGGATGGACAGATTCGAACCATTTTCAATAGGAAACAATGGGACCATCGTCGGGGAATTTTTAATAGGAAACAATGGGACCGCGTCGAATAAACCGTCGGTCAATAAAATCGGGTGAGGTTTACTGCCAAAGTTTTTTGTACACACATACACACACACACACACACACACACACACACACACACACACACACACACACACACACACACACACACACACACACACACACACAAACATCACCTTAATTCGTCGAGCTGAGTTGATTGGTATTTGTGACTCGACCTTCCGGGCCTTCTATCAAAAAGTCATTTTTGGAGTGAACATATAGCCTTTTCAGTACATTTAGTGTACGAAAAAGGCAAAAATCTGAATAAAATTGGATAAATATTGGCTCAGAAAAAGATGATCAATCGTGTAAAATTAAATAAAAACATTCGATCGAATCGTTTGTATCCTGTCTGAATTCGTAGTCTAATCACTGAAATATAAAACAAATTCCGTCAAGTCCCCTATGTTGGTACAACATAATAACAAATCGTCATACATTACACTTCCTTATATATCTTTTGTGATACAAATTCGTTTCAAACAATGGTGAAATTTCCTTCTAAAGTTGAATTTAGCCAAATTCGGAAACGTTGATTGAACAACTAAGATTAAATCAATACACTTGCACACGATTTTCGTTAAAATGTCTTATCGTTGCTATGCTGGAATGGTAAAGCCAAATGGTTTTGGTCACACGTAGAACAAATCCCTATGCGATAAAATACGTATCAGCTCTGCTGGTTTCATGAGTAATTGCACTTTTTTTCATTTCTTTTTGGAATTACATCTCCACGGAAACGAAGCCTGCTCTCAATTTTATACGAGCACCTCCACGGTTACAAACTAGCTTTTGGAAAAATTGAGAAAATATCCTACCCGAGAATATACTAAACCTTTGCAGACATGGGTGTCATCACTATGTCAAAGAAATCCCCGGTCTTATTACAAACACACTCAATACACCACATAAAACTGACAATTGAGCTCTGGTGTTTATCACAAACCTACGCATTCGCATAAATCCACGTGTATTGACTGCTTCGAGTCCGACGTGATTGGATTGCGAAACCCAGACCTCAGGCCGATTCATATACCTCTTTCCTTTCGATGGTTACAGGAAAAAAAATTCGGTGGTCTTATCAGAGTGGCAATGATTACGCCTTCGATAACACACATGTTTCGTATCACACCTCTAGCCATTCCAACTAAACTCTGGCGAGGAATAATCATAAAGAAAACAAACGAACAAGTGACACACTAATTGCGACAGGGCGCTCCGACCGTTGTTTACGCCCCTAACTTTTTATGGTTGCCCGAAATATGTCGAGCGTTCCCAAGGTTTATTTATACGCGTATTTACTATTTTCAAAATGGTGACCTAACTGATTGGGAAATCGGGTTCCAATCTTTGGTCTTCGTCTTTTACGGTCGATTGAGTTTGAAAATTGTCGCAAATTTTTGAACAAGGCATGTAGAAGAATGTTGGGTGCAGCATTGTGAAATGCATTGTGAATGCATTTTAATGTAACAATACAATATACATATTGTATTTGTATTGGACATTTTTACGAGGGCGGTTCCCTTCCTTCCAACTTCCGCAGCACAGTATCAATCTATCAATCTATGCGACCAAAGCGAACTGTGCCGTATCATCTTCACAGTAATCTTCATACAATCTATTACTTTACACCTGGCATCCATGCACCAATGCGTGAACCAGTGCCAAAAAAAAAAAAAATATCCAACAGGACTCGAACACCCGTATGTCCTTGTGCAGAGAACTCAGGTGGGTAAGCGACTGTAATCATCATTTCCCTCCCCTCCCCACATTGATCTGCAACCTGACGTAGCAGGTGTCATTCTCGTCAAAAAATAGAAGGTCAACAACGCTCACACACTGAAGATGATGCCTGGTAGTCCTAAGCAGCTATCTCATTGGATCCTTGTGTGAGTGTGACTGATCTGGTGATACTGGAGTAGCAACTACGACGGTTTGTCAATCAAGCTCAAGCTCACAAAATGTTCCCAAACTGTATTCTCTCCAAAATATGTTTATTGCTCCTATAGACAAACAAACTTCGTAGACTACCCAGCATTCTTCGTAAAATGTGCAACCTTGTTTGCTATCTACAGCGCTTTTTTCTGCGTTTCTATCTCCTTCAGGAGTTAACAAAAATAGAATCAAAAACAGTGACGCTGGCGACGAAGTGCGAAACTTGTGTATGCGTTGGTCATAAAAACAATTCTACGACGGAGTGGAAGACAAATAAACATTAGCAGGTAGTTGTCCGGTAGACGCGTAGCTCGCCTCCAAACGTAAAACAAAACACCCGGTCGTAGCCAGACGATATACCTACCTGGGTTGTTGTCGCTTCGTGTTGCGTGCATATCGTTTGCGAGTAGCTAAAAAAATGAACCAGTTTATAACACTTGTAAGGATTTACAGAGTCTGCCCTTTTTTTCAGCAGAGTGGGATAAAAATCCTGTGGAAAGAAAATGATTCACAAAACCAAATAAACATAAAATGAGATTTTGAAATATTTTTCTTTTCAGTGTAGAGTTTCTAAAATCCGTGCTGATGATTCTCGATAATAGAAAAAAATCTTTGATTGCATGCGTCTATCAGTCTATCTGAACGTGATTCGCCCCAAAGGAAACCTCAAATTCAAGCGCTCTTCCTTCCGTTTGATCGGCGGACGCCTCCATAACAGAGCAGTGCATTCAGAAACTAGGTAACATTGAAAGATGCTTTTCACGCTGTAATGTCAATCTGGTGTGTAACTGTGTCTCTCGCGGTTTCATCCAGAGTGAGTAGCGCACTTCTATTCAACCCAGGAGCTGAATCGAGTGCTAAGGGGACGCAAGAAGGGGTTCTCATTAATGCTGATCTCCTTTTGCCTTCTATAGGTACATATCTCCTCGGCATTCGTCTGGCTATCGTTTGATCGCATCTTTACCGGATGAATTCATTCCATTGCGTCGTCGGCTTGGCTTGGTGCTCTTAATTTCAGGGTCATTTGTACGCATCATTCTCTCTAATCCCTCTTTCTCTCTCTTTGCCTCATTCGACGATAGATGATCGTGGTAATGCACCCCCAATCCAGATGTCTGATACTGCAACGCAACCGGCCACGTGACTTTTGACTGTCATGAGCTATTGAGACTGGACAGAATACATTTGTCGTAACCACTACAAGGCACTGCTAACCTTATTTTCATGCCTAGATCGATTGGACTTAAAGATGTTCAAAAGGTTTCAATCGGGAAGACCCTTAATTCCAAGAAACTATTGAGAAACAACGGAATGTTTATCGGATATCTGAGTTTGGTAACCTTAGCGAGTCATTGTGGCTTCAACTTCTAGCTAAATATTAAATTCTAAACTGTCTAAACATCTACTAATCTTACTCTGGCAACTCCCCTTTCTAAAATCGAAGAAGAATATTGAAGTTTGTTTCGGTATCAGATTTTTCCAGAATTAAAAAGTTACCGCCAAAAAGTAGGGTTGGAAATAAATGTTCTACAAGCGAAGAATTAAATTTCCATTATTATTAGCATTAGCATTGAGCGAATCTTACTAACATCATGATTATGTGTAATACCCTCTGAATCCAGTGTTGGGAATACTCACTCGCGAAAAGTTATACTCACTTGCTTCTATCTCAGTCCAGAAGCATGCTATCAAAAAATGGCCTTTGAAAGGCTTTTATATTGTAGTTTAATCTAAAAGTTTTCCGAAAAAAGTAAAGGTCGCACACGCATACCAAATTCGTGAGAGAGCTGTGAGTACGAGGTGAGTAAAATTCGTGTAATTTATACTCACCTTGTGCTCACCGCTGCACAGTGGCTGATTTCGTCATTTTAGCGCGCTTAATTAATAACTTTTTTACTATGAAGTTTAGCGTCATAGTGTCTTCGGGAAAGTTTTTCACTATAATAAGGAGCTTCTTTTGAGCTTCTGTGAAAAATGATCAATCCCCCTAAAAGTGAGATAGAAAATTTATTTTTTTAATTTTTCAAGATACGAGGTTGGTGTCTTCACAAAAGTTGTAGAAAATGTTGTTTGGAGCAACTTTGCCGAAGATACCAAGATTGCAACTCCGTTACTTTTCAAGATACGTTACGTTTTCTTTCGACAACTCCTTGAAAAAGGTTTTTGCGCAATAACTTTCTAAAAATTGATTCTACAATTTTCTCATGTTCTACAAAGTTATAGATAATGGAAAAACACACAACTTTGCCGAACATGACATCCCACTAATTCCAAAATCAAAATAGTTATAACGGTTTTTATAGTTTTTTGGGCCATGTTTCAAGCATATATAACTTAGCTATAGGCAATTATATGCAAATTTACTTTACGCATGTGAAAGTACATGTAATTGCCTCTCTTAGAAAGCCAAAATCATCAAACTGTAAGAAACTGTAAGATGGTTTTTGTATAGAAACTTACATCCATTTATGCTACTTTTATATGGGATTTACATACATTTTCAACATATTTATTAGACATTTCATGTCAGCTTGCATTTTTATTGTTATTGTAAGTGTGTGTTAATATAAAGAAAGGTTTGTTGTGTATTTTGGATCATTCATGAAGTACGTTACATAAAAACTCACCAACTACTTCTATTTTCTTACTAACTGACAATGCTCCACGTAGTCCACGCAAAGAGCGAATAAAGCGTCATTTCTTAAAAAAATCCAAACATGCGCGTGACATATTCTGTCAACGCTCTCACTAGTACATATCTATGTCTACATTGGTTATAGTAAATTATAAATCTTATTGCACTTCAAAGAAAGCTGCTGTTAAATCGTGATCTGACGAAGGAAGTTTCACTTTATGCGTTTTTTTCCTGGACTACGTGGAGCATTGTGAGTTAGTAAGAAAATAGAAGTAGTTGGTGAGTTTTTATGTAACGTACTTCATGAATGATCCAGAATACACAACAAACCTTTCTTTATATTAACACACACTTACAATAACAATAAAAATGCAAGCTGACATGAAATGTCAAATAAATATGTTGAAAATGTATATAAATCCCATATAAAAAAAAAACATAAATGGATGTAAGTTTCTATACAAAACCATCTTACAGTTTCTTACAGTTTGATGATTTTGGCTTTCTAAGAGAGGCAATTACATGTACTTTCACATGCGTAAAAGGAAATTTGCATATAATTGCCTATAGCTAAGTTATATATGCTTGAAATATGGCCCAAAAAACTATAAAAACCGTTATAACTATTTTGATTTTGGAATTAGCGGGATGTCATGTTCGGCAAAGTTGTGTGTTTTTTCATTATCTATAACTTTGTAGAACATGAGAAAATTGTAGAATCAATTTTTAGAAAGTTATTGCGCAAAAACCTTTTTCCAGGGGCTGATGAAAGAAAACGTAACGTATCTTGAAAAGTAACGGAGTTGCAATCTTGGTATCTTCGGCAAAGTTGCTCCAGACAACATTTTCTAAAACTTTTGTGAAGACACCAACCTCGTATCTTGAAAAATTAAAAAAATAAATTTTCTATCTCACTTTTAGGGGGATTGATCATTTTCCTCAGAAGCTCAAAAGAAGCTCCTTATCATAGTGAAAAACTTTCCCGAAGACACCATGACGCTAAACTTCATATTAAAAAAGTTATTAATTAAGCGCGCTAAAATGACGAAATCAGCCACTGTGCGCTGTCTCATGATTTTGGTATACGTGGGCGAACTTTACTTTATTCAGCAAAGTTTAAAATTAAACTACAATCCAAAAATAAATGTGTTTTGATAGCATGCTACAGGACTGAGATAGAAGCAAGTGAGTATAACTTTTCGCGAGTGAGTATTCCCAACAATGTCTGAATCTGTTTGATTTTGGCTTAAATTCAAACTAATGTCCCCTAGGGGTCCAAAATTCAACCGTTACCCTAGGCCAGAGAGGACGTAGAGGACTCTACATATCTTTCTTAGGTGTCCAGCTAATCTTACTTTCCCATTCCTCAGCTGACGCAAGGACGTGGCCAGAACAGTTCTCGGCCATTGGAGGATTGCGTCAGTCTTGTCTAAGAATCAGAGATTAATCCCAAATCTTTGTGCTTTGGTTCGGACGGCAAGGAGGCAACCCTCATAACAACGGTCTAGGACTGTACCACCAAAAAATAGAAGAAGAATCTTGAAGCTAGTTATGGTATCAGATTTTTCCAGAATTAAAAAGTTACCGCCATTACATAGTAGGTAGTATAGTCTTAGACCGCAGATTTGGGACTAATATCTGACTTTTACACAAGATTTTCGCAATCCTCCAACGCTCAAAAACTGACCACGTCCTTGCAACCTGAAGAAAAAGAAGTAGAAAGCTCGACGACCTCTTAGACCTATGTATCACGGTGAAAATGGGTGTTGTAAGTAAAAGGGTAAGTCCAAAGGGTACATTTAATCAGCGTTCAACATTACTATATGTACATATAACACTACAAGGCTGCTTCGAATCAGCTGTCTTCGTCCAGGCTACTGCATGAGCTTGGTCGCAGCTGGGTAGATTGATTGAAAATCTGAAATAATGAAGAATGATAATATTTTTCGATGATAAGGTACATCAGTGCTTCCCAAACTGTGCGCCGCGGCGCCCTGGTGCGCCGTGAACATCTCTCAGGTGCGCCGCAGGCTCTTGGGAAAAACACAAAGAACAAACTCTTATCGTGAAAAATCTGCGATAATTAATGTGTCGATTTCATGCATGTTTCTGAAACCGCTTTTTTGAGTTGTTGAGTTGAGTTTTTTAAGTACCGAATACAAAAACATGACACTTCACCGTCACTGTCAGCCGTTCTGACAGGTTCTGAACAATTCATTTTTATATCTATTTTCCCTTAAATTTGGTAATCTAGGTACTTTATTTAAAAATTAAAAGTTTTTCAATGCAATCCTTCAGAAATCTAAAATTTGTATTAAGTTCTGCGAATCTTTAAGCAATTTTTCTTTTTTTTTATTATAAAAAAGCCTTCAATTTTTTGCGATTTATTTTTGTAATTTTGAACTGCAGGTGTTCAAATTATTAAAATTCTTTGTAAAAAGTTGTTGGTGCGCCGCGAAAATTTTGAAAATTTCAAAAGGCGCCGCGGTAGCAAAAAGTTTGGGAACCTCTGAGGTACATATTAGTGATACTTTCGCAAAAACTGTATTTTTTACATTTTTTGTACCATACGATAAACTTCATGTTCATTCTCAATAACAAAAAAAACCGTATTGACAAATCTACATGAGTGATTAAAATAAATCTCGACGCTGTGGATGATTTGTTTTCACTTATTAATTTTCCTGCTACTTAAAATTTTCAATAAGGGAGCTAAGCTGGGTCGAAACTTCGAATAGACTTCTAGTGTTTAATCCATTTGATAATTAAGCCGAATTGATGAATATTACTAGAAACATAAATGGATGATCATCTCGATAATGAAGATAATAATAGAAACAGAACACTTTTAGGGGAACCGTAACTGAAAGAACGTTATAACCTATGCAAGATCGATTATTGCAGAAATTGAGATAAGCCTTTGGGAGCCATTCCAAGAGATTTTTGCAGCGTTCCAGGGATTCCCCTGAGGTTTCAGGAGCGTTCCGAGGGCTTCAAGGGGTTTCATAAGTATTCCAGGGCGTTTTAGGAGCGTTGCATGAGTTTCGGGGGTTTCGGCGGTTTTCAAGAAATTTCAGGGGTATTCCAAGTGGTTTCAGGGGTGTTCCGGGAGTTTTCGGGGTGTTTTAGGGGTATTCCAGGGTTTTTCATTGGAGTCACAGCCACAGGGTGTTTCAGGGTTGTACCGGTGGTAATCAATCGTTTTAAGGGGTGTACCAAAGGGTTTCAGAGGAGTTCCAGGGGTTTAAAGGGGTTTCAGAGGTATTTTTCAGTTTCAAAAGCGTTACAGGAGTTCAGGGGCGTTGCGGGGATTTTCGAGGGGTTCAAGAATATTTCATATTTTCATGACGGGGTTTCAGGGGGTTTGAGAGGTGTTCCAGGAGTGCAGAATTGTTCCAAGAGATTTCAGGGGTTTCATGGGTCGTTCAAGAAGATTTCAAGGGATTTCAGGAATGTTCCAGGGCGTTTTAGGAACGCTATAAGCACTCTCAATAACCTCTTTGCTGTTCGGTAATTTGTTTTTTGCAATTTCTCATCGTAATAGGCTGTTTTACCTCACGCAAATCTGACAGGAAAAGGCCTAATTTCCCGCACCAAATAAACAGTGCTGTAATGGTTCATTACAGCACTGATTTACGTTGCGTAATGAACCATTACAGCACTGTTTTCAGGTTTCATCAACTTCTTGATGCATTCTGGACGCAGTTTTGAAAATTGTGACAACTACACAGTATAATGTGCAATTTGATGGGAAAGTTTTTTTAAAACTAACCACAAGCGGTAATTTATGAAATTGCAAAAAACGTTGTACGCAACTCGGTGCAGAACTCGATTTCTACAGCACTTGTCGTAATTATCCAACTCGGCAAGCCTCGTTGGATAAATGTACGACTCGTGCTGTAAAAATCTTCATTCTGCACCGCACAACGGCTTAACTACTGAGATTTCAGCTTTCAATATTGAACCTGTTGATGATCAGTAAATTATTTCACTTTCTACTGAATACGGTAATTTTTAGTACTGAGCACATCGTAAAACTGAGATTTTACCGGACATCAACAGCCGAACGGAAAAATTCAGTAAAAACAAGTACAAGATAGTTCTATCGGCTAAAACTAACTTTTACTGAACGTTAACAAATAAAGGCGCGGTCGTCAATGTCAATTAAGTACTTTGGACCAGCCAACACCAGAGTCATCGTCGGAAGTTTTCGGATTCAGCCTCCTGCGGGAAACATATTGTTTTATTAAAATTAAGCGCCTTGGTCAGTTGCTAAAGGTAGGTCTTCCTTCTAAAAAGATCAACGAGGACAAAACTACACATTTAATTATAAGGTTTCCTTTAACCATCTGGGCTTCGAATTGCAGGCGAAGATAGTCAATTGGTCAAACTGCTGATTTGATAGAGCAGAGTTCGACTATATTCTCCTGCAACTCCAATTCCAACTAATTTCCTAAATAAACTCAACAGCTAGGTAATCAGTTAGGTGATACAGTTCTTACAATAAGCTCGTATAGTTCCGCTACCTCCTCATGTCTCAGCTTCTCATGAAGCGGAATTATCCATGAAAAGCTGACCAAGGCGCTTAAACAAACCATTCAAAGTGGGAAGGGTCATGCAGGAACATGCTTGAATAACAAAGTTGTGTTGCTCCGATAGTATGGCATAATCTAGCGATCTATATAGGGGAAATTGCCTATTCTCGGCCGTTTTGTTCTCTTCGTCTTGGGGGGTTTTTTGAAACCTACTGAACTCAAAGTTGGCCTCAAATCCTTACCAACTAAGCTGAATTATATGGCAAGTTTCGGGCAATTTAGCTCACAGAAACCCCCAATGACGAAGAGAACAAACCTGCCGACAATACCCAATGTCACCCTATATAAAAATAAGTTTGAAATCCCTTTGAGACAACAAACTCACAAACGGCTGAACCAATTAGGATGTCTCTTGCACGATTCGATTTGTTTTCATGGTGGCTGTGTTTATATGCACAAAAAGTTACGAAAATCAACTAGAAAAGTAACAAAATTGAAAAAGAACTGATTTTCTATATGAACTGAGAAGGAAATCAACACGACCGAAATGAAATCAATCTAAAGTGCGGTGCTATTTTGAGCTCAACATTTGTCAAACCACCACCAAGACGGCAAGACAAAGTTTGCCGGGACAGCTAGTTCTAAATAAAATTAAAATCAAAACTAAATTTGTGTTCTAAAAAACCGGGTTTCGCTTTAACAACTAAAAAACTCAGCAATTCAGAAGTAAACAAACGCTTTACCGAAAAAGACAGTAACAATTTTGGCGCGAACAGTTATATTTCGACAGATCAGAAATTTTTCGCATTACATACTGAGTTTTCTCTGCTGTTGAAACACCCAGTAAAGTTTTACCGAGTACGGTAATCAAATCTGAGTGTGTGGTGATTTCAGTAGCGTTTCAGGAGCTTCAGCACTGTTCCATGTAATTTCAAGACTGTTCCAGAGAGCTTCAGGGGCTTTTCAGGGGTATTTCAAGGTGTTACGGGGGATTTCAGTAGTGTTCTCAAAGACTTTCAGGAGTGTTCCAAGTGATTTTAGTAGCGCCTCAGAGGTTTCAGGTGTGTTCCAGAGGGTTCCAAGGACATTCCAGGGGATTTCAGTGGTGTTCCAAGAGGTTTCAAAATGTTCCAAGGACGATCCTGGAGTTTCAAGTTGTTCCAGGACTGTTCCAGGGATCTCAGTAAGTTTCAGAAGTTTGCGATGCTCTGATCAAATATTACAGTAAATCCGTTGACACTTGAGCGGTGTTAAACTTATTTGCAATTTTTATGGAAATTTATATGGGAAAACGTCGTTTCTTGCATTTTTTTTTCTCGTTAGGAGCTCTATTTTTTCTTAAATCAATTTAATTCGCTTTATTATAGAAACTTTCAGCCTTGGACTGCTCTTAAATAACACAATCGATTATATAGTGTGTAGGCTTAGATGTGTCAAAAAACTTAGTCGAAGACCGCAAAGTCATCAGACGCTTGTTAGAAAAGATATTACTTGCAGACCGTCGGGTGGTGCTTAACGTTTAACAAATAAAGGAATAATAATAGCAATAAAATTTTACTGATAGTGCAATGCCTCGTAGGCATAACTTTTATCACACGCGTCTGATCACTTTCCGGCCTTCGAAAAACTTTTTCGGGATATCTAAGACCAGGGGTTTTCAGATCGTGCACTGCGGTGCACGAAAAAAAGATTCTCAAAGCACTACTACCATCAATGCATCTTCAAGAACTTCGCTAAAAATTTCAGAAACAACCCAACTAGTTAGTAGTAATGCATAAGACTAGAGAAAGGATCTATGAATGATCTCGAAATTAGTTTTCCAGGAATTCCATTGAAAATGTGTTAATGATTTCAAAGGAATCTCCTTTCGATCTCTTGAGTGCCCAGAAAATCTAGAAGAAATTTACCCAATAACCTTGTCAAATATATGCAATGGTTATGAAAGTAAAGCATTCAAGGATATCTTAAGAATCATTGGCATATATTTCTGCAAAAACCTAGTCATGGTCTAGGAAAAACGTCTTTCAAAACCACAAAAGTTATATCATACAGGGGTCAACGTAGGACTTTGCTAAAGTTCAGGAATGTGGCGAAAATTTCATTATGAGTCTGCTCAGGATCTCAGCTGAAAATTTCCAGATATATCATCAGTCAGAAAATATTCTAACTCGAATAACAGTGTCAGTGTCACATCTATGACGGAATAAAATATTTCAGGGACGAGTGGATGCACTTAAGAGTCGCTTCAAAAAATATCACAGCTTTTCTAACAAATTCAAAATTGTATGCTTTGACAATAATTGCCTGGTGCACTGCGTAGAGATTGAAAACGAGGTTTGAAGTTGAAAAACATTTTCGCATTTTTTCCTGCCGCATACTGTAAACGTTAACGGATTCAGCAGTGGTCTACGCCACTAGCAAGTGCAAAAGTCGTAAATCGTGCTCATACTCTGAAGCTTGGGCTAGAACACCGTAGTCATCCAAAAGTATCTGGAATCCGGAATCAATGGCCAATCAGTTTTTCAAAACCAATCGACGATCGAGTAAAATAGCTTCATTTGGGTTACTTCTATTATTATTTTGACTTTCCTTAAAAGTACAGCTACTGTGGCGGAAGATAATAAATAGATTGTGTGGTGGGTTGCGTAGTTGCGTGCTTCGCTTTCTGACAGTTGAACTAGAAGTGTTCTGAATCTTGTGCGTAGCCTTCTTGATCACGCTCAACTACCACATCTCCTTTTCTTTATAATTGAATGAGCTTTATATAGTTATTCAAAATGGTGTTTTGTTTCAACGATTTGGCTTGAGAACGGGTCAACGGATCTACATATATTTTTTTTACTAGAGGGTCTTTATTCTGTCATGCCCTCACCGACCAACCCGAGGTTGTCCGTGAGGGACTTTATTCTGTCATGCCCTCACCGACCAACCCGAGGTTGTCCGTGAGGGACTTTATAATGTCGTGCCCTCACCGACCAACCCGAGGTTGTCCGTGAGGGTCTTTGTTCTAACATGCCCTCACCGACCAACCCGAGGTTGTCCGTGAGGGGCTTTATTCTGTCATGCCCTCACCGACCAACCCGAGGTTGTCCGTGAGGGACTTTATTATGTCGTGCCCTCACCGACCAACCCGAGGTTGTCCGTGAGGGACTTTATTATGTTGTGCCCTCACCGACCAACCCGAGGTTGTCCGTGAGGGTCTTTATTCTGTCATGCCCTCACCGACCAACCCGAGGTTGTCCGTGAGGGACTTTATTCTGTCATGCCCTCACCGACCAACCCGAGGTTGTCCGTGAGGGACTTTATTATGTCGTGCCCTCACCGACCAACCCGAGGTTGTCCGTGAGGGTCTTTGTTCTGACATGCCCTCACCGACCAACCCGAGGTTGTCCGTGAGGGACTTTATTGTGTCGTGCCCTCACCGACCAACCCGAGGTTGTCCGTGAGGGGCTTTATTCTGTCATGCCCTCACCGACCAACCCGAGGTTGTCCGTGAGGGACTTTATTATGTCGTGCCCTCACCGACCAACCCGAGGTTGTCCGTGAGGGACTTTATTGTGTTGTGCCCTCACCGACCAACCCGAGGTTGTCCGTGAGGGTCTTTGTTCTGACATGCCCTCACCGACCAACCCGAGGTTGTCTGTGAGGGACTTTGTATAGGATTCGCCGGATGTGAACTTGCAATTTCAAGTTTCATTGGTAAATCTTGCCACGGTAGAAGGTCTTGTACGGATGGATTCCCTCGTAGGCTAGTTGGTGGAATTTGCATGCCAAACCAGGTCAGACTTTTCTTCACATTTTCGTTTAAATCGTCCTCGTCTTGATGCGAATTTTCATCATCTTCGATTTGTTATATACTTCTTCAGGCATTTTCTCCAAGATCCCATCTTCGTCAGCCATTTGTGGTGGGTTGCGTAGTTGCGTGCTTCGCTTTCTGACAGTTGAACTAGAAGTGTTCTGAATCTTGTGCGTAGCCTACTTGATCACGCTCAACTACCACAGATTGCAACCTACGCCACTAGATCAGGAATACGTTAGGAATGTGCAACTGTCGCATCTTGCATGATCTTCGTAAGGGTCACCGGGGATCAATTGAGTGAGACAATTTCCGGACCCTTTCCTCCCTCTCTACCTTCCCAGGATGTGATCGACGGGTGTCCACAAGAACGAGAATTTAAATTACAAACACAGCAAAACAACTTTTTCTCATATAGATGTGTTAAATAGATTACACGGAAACCTGCTTGTCGTGCCTCTCACTGCCGGTCGGTCGGTGGACTAAACAACTCGATGCGGCACGTCACATATAAATATAAATATACACCACCAGCGGACGCGGAGCATGATGTCATACCTTTCTTTGCTGCCACTATGCACGAGTGAGTAGCTCAAAGCCACGCTGAGAAAGAACGTCCAACCCAATTTCAAGTTCATCGTGCAATCTGTTTTTAGATGATTCGTTCTTGCGCTTCTTTTTCGACACGTTGTTAAATTTAATTAAAAGCCAAGTCAGAATTTGTTACTTCGCAGTCACAGCCACCTCAGTCCAGTGGTATGACATAAGCAAACAACGCTTCATGGAAAAACAAACACCTCTTTCTATGGAGTTAATTAGGGGCCACACCAATTCGCATTGTCTCAGGTGGAACCTGGTCGGTGGAAGACGGCCTTCGGAAACTGCATTGGATCACGCACGCACCGAGCTTTTCTTACGGTTCGAAGTACTGCTGGTGGTCGCTATATAAATATTTGCCATTGACGCGGGACGAAATGCGATATCTTCTACGGTCAGACAGGCATATCAAACCAAGCATCAAGCAGTGCTCAGTGCAGGCCTACGGTTTAGTACTAGTAGCGAAATCATGGGAACGGAACAAGATAGTGCAGACAATTTCCGTGGCGTATCCGCATTGTTATGACGCCACGCTTGCCACGACGGTATTGCCTCAATATAGACATCGACTCAGAGTCGGTGGTTGATATTCAAATTACAACAACAGCAACCGAGACGACAAGTCCACTAACCATAGAAAAAAAACTGGTACCGTACAGCAAGAGTCTACCAATCAATGTACGTATACGCAACGCAAATACATTTACTATGGGTAATGTTCGTTCCATTATTAGTATTCTTGCTCTATCGTGGTTCGAGACTCCTCATGAATAGTAAGATTTTTCCACGACGATTGCATTCCACCGGATGATAGACTATATGTTTGCGAGTGGTATGCTGTCGTTCTATGCATAAATGTCCCATCAAGCAGATCTAGCAGGAATTCCCTTTAACCCTTTGGAGCCGGAGGGGTCATATATGACCCCAACATAGAAACGGCTGTATGAATTCACACATTCAATAAAAAACACTGTCGTCGGCAAAGTTGTTGCAAGTTGAGTCCCCTATTAAGTAAAAATGGGAATGTTTGTATTTGAGACTTTATTGAGATCCAAGAACGTCCTGAACACCATGAAGTTTAGAGAAACGAAATAATTGACATACCAGTTGTTCCAAAAGCTGAATTTGGATATGAATTACGTTCATAAGTATCATTTAACCTTTGTCAAGAATATCAGTTTCGTATTCTGTAGAATAGCATGTTTTGTATTCTTTGATGTTCTAGGTGTTCCAAACTTCCCTACAGTGAAGTCCTTCAAATCTACAAGATTTTTTTTTTGTGTTTTCGCTATAAATAATAGCATTGCATAATCTACTGGTATCCGTAAAGCTCTGAAAAACTATAATGCCGTTTATAGACACTATAGAGATATTCTAGGTAAGCCAAACTACCTTGGAGTTCAAAACTTCAGGTCTACACTCGTAACAGTAGTCATATCTGCTGAATAACGCTGCATAATCAACCGCGGCTACTGGATCAATATGAAGAGATTAAGATAAACCTTTGGGACATTTAGGGTCGTCCAAACTGTCTTTATCGTCCAAACTGAAGTTTATCTCTTGACTGACAGTACCAGTATTCTCACAATCAACTGTAACATTATACATCCAGCTGTAATCTGCAATACACCTGGCATTTCATGAGTCATTTCAAGATGCTTTTGAGATATTCCAGATCACCCAAACTACTCCGGAGATCATAGCACCAGGTCTACACTTGTGACTTTTGCCACTACGTTAAGTACCGTCGTTGAGGATAAGAATGGGTTAAAAATGCATACTTTCACATTCATTATTCAGTATCTTTTGCTTCTTTGCATGAAAAAGTCATTGATTCACTGGAATGTGATCTTTGGCAATGCATCTTTGTGCATGTATTGCCAAAGATCACATTCCGGTGATCAAATGATGAATACATATTGGAGTTCGTCGTTCGGGTGAGAAGGGAATCGAATTTGTTCAGCAATGACAACGAAGCAAGTTGATAAAGTTCAAGGGTGATAGTATTAACCAATAATATATTATATGATGGATATGAGTTTGAGATTCTAAAAAGTATCAATCCACGAATCCACCTAAAAGTGTGATGTTTCACCGAGCCTTAAAAGTGGCATTTTAAAAAGGCTTCATTTTCAAGCTATTTCGATGATTTATCAAAAATTGACTAATTGCTCCAGAAATCTAATGCTTTGACAGGAACCGCTGGGATGCCAAGACGAAATGTTTGATTCGATATTCGCAATATTTGATGAGATATTTCAGATGATGTTTTGACCCAATCTCGCTCCTCTGACCCATTGTCATCCCCAACGATGGTAGTGTTACATAATCAACTGGATTTACCAAAGTAGTTCGAGGAACAATAAGCGTTGTTATATATGTTTGGGATATTGTGGGTCTTCCTCACTGTTATGGGGCTTACTTGATAAAAACAACCATTGGTGAATTTGTTTTAGATTAGGTAGTAAAAATACCAAATTAGGATCCATGAACCTCTCAACTGTCAAGGGTCACTCCATGATAGTTTTGTGATACTTTAGGTCGTCCAATCTTTCATGGAGTGCACAACTTTATATCTACACTTGCAATGCTACACTAAAACCTTCATTTAGGTCGAATCCATTAAGGTAAAATCTATTTAGGTAACGTCATCTAAATGGAATCTCATTGTGTTCAGAGCAGTTGGAGTGTTTTAGTTTGGTGATAAGATTGGTGTAAGGGAATTAAGTTGCAAGTGTAGTTAAGGGGAGTTCAGGGCGTGATTAGGGAGGGGGAGGCAATGAGGGGGGATGGGTTTGGTTTGGGACTTTTTAAGGTTTCATAAGAACTTTCTTGAGCATGAGCCATCGAATGTACTCACATAACTTGTGTGCTAAAATGATTGCATAAAAGTTATGCTAACACAGCCTCATGCCTGATGTAGCACCGAAAAAGCCTTCGTAACTCCTAAGTCACGCCTCTGAAACTCGCCAAAAATCATCTGAAGCTTTCTGAAATGCTTTCGAAATCCCCCTAAAACCCCCTCGGACCCCATGTAACGCACCTAAGACCCAAAGAGACTCCTGAAAACGCCTACGTAACGCCTAAGTAACACCTCTGAAACTCGCCAAAAATCATCTGAAGTTGTCTGAAGCGCCTTCGAAATCCCCCTAAAACCCCTTCGAACCCCATGTAATGCACCTTACACTTACAGAAACCACCGAAAACGTCTGAGTAACACCTCATAATCTCGCCAAAAATCATCTGAAGCTTTCTGAAATGCCTTCTTAATCCCCCTAAAAGCCACTCGGATCTCATGTAACGCACCTGAGACCCTCAGAAACCCCCGAGAACGCCATCGCAAAGCCTGAGTAACAACTCTGAAACTCGCCAAAAATCATTTAAAGCTGTCTGAAACGCCTTCGAAATCTCCCTAAAACCCCCCTCGGACCTCATGTAACGCACCTGAGACCCTCGGGAAAAAAAAACCGAAAACGCCTTCGTAACGTCTGAAACTTGCTAAAAATCATCTGAAGTTGTCTGAAATGCCTTCGAAATCCCCCTAAACCCCCTCGGGCCCCATCTAACGAAACTGAAACCCTTCGAAACTCCCCGAAAATACCCCTGAAGCCCTCCCTCCCGGTACAACGTCTCTGACATAGTCCCCCCCCTCCTGAAACTTCCATGAAATCCCTCTGAAATCCCGCATGGTCTCCTTCAAATCTCCAGCTAACTCGCCCTTCTTAAACTTCTTTGCAATCTTCAAATCCATTTAGGTAAAAACTCTGTTTAGGCAGTCCCAACTCGTTACCTAAATGGAGGTTTTGGTGTAGCCTGCTACATTAAATAATAATACATAATGAATATACTAATATTCATCAAGGGCTAGTAGGCATTGTTCTGTACCTTTGAAATATTTAAGGTTGTACAAACTTTTATGATACTCATTTTTTGAAATCTGTATTCGTTTGTGCTATGAAAAGTTACGGCACCTAGTGTAACCCACCCAGATCCGTGAACTTCTGTAAAACCCAGAGCCATTCCAAAATACCTTTTGGATATTTCAGGATTACTAAACTTCCCTACAACTAAGAACTTCCAGCTAACATTTGTATCAAAATTATTCTAATATTGCGATTTTTTTTTCGACTTAGACTGATGCAATAAATTTCGTCGTACTCATATTTCGCTTTCGATTTCGCTGTCACTCTCAGTCGCAGGGTTTTTGCAACTCGCCCGATAATGTGACAGTTTTCGCCGGCTGTCTCAATGTTTACCATTAAGGTTTTTAGTTCTCGGTCCAATAGCTGGTCATGTTTACGCAACAAAACCAGCTGGTTTACCGATGTTTACGTTCATCCTTATTGTTCTCGGCTACCAGCTGTTTATGTCTTCATAACAAAATCAGCTGGTTTCGCTGGAATCGGGAAAAGAAGGCGAAAATGTGTCATAATGTTAGGTTAGTACCATATTAGGGCGAGTTCAATTTCGTCTTCAAGGTCTGATTATCCGTAAAATATACAATAGAGTAATCCATCATGTTCACTGAATAATTAAAGGTCCCAAGGTATTCTTAGAAAGTTTTTTTTTGTTTTTCTGGGTCATCCTAAGTATTCTGAAGTTCAGTTCTTAGGAGCATCTTTGGCCGTGTGCAAGAGTACGGTATGTGGCGGCGAAGAATGAACCACGAGCTCGCTGTACTCTACGACGAATCTAGGATCCGGAAGGTGACAAATGCTGGAAGGATATGATGGGAAGGGCATGTTGTGAGAATGCCGCAAAGCTGGTGCAGAACGATCTGGTAAATGTGGGACGTGACCGAGGATGGAGGACTGCAGCCACGAACCGAGTGTTGTGGTGAAGAATTGTTGATTCAGTTTTATTATAATTATTAATCACGTTAAATAAATGTATTCGATACAATCATTTTGATTGGTTATGTTGTGTAACTCAAAAAGGCAAAAAAAAAGATATTATTACGGCTTTAGATTCCATGTAAAATATTACATGACTGTGTTTACGATTCTGAATATCCCGAATCTATGTTATAGTCTCTGATTATATTCTATGAACTCCAGTACGTATAGTATATTATGCAACATAACTCTATACGGGCAAAACAGAAGCTTCTATTGCTGTGGATGCTAGATTTTAAACATCATAACAGTTTCAAAAGATTTACCGGACTTCGTATAATGAAAACAGTTATCGTTACGCCCGTAGACTTCGGGATGTAAACTCAAGAACGGTTTGGATGATCTAGGATATCCCAACATATCTAATACTGTCTATTGAACTTCTAAAAGACTTACCCGGGCATGATAGACATCAGAAGACTTACTGGACATGATACATCACAAATCTGGAAGAAGTTACTGTTACACCCATAGACTTTATGATCTGAACTCAAAACCAGACTTGTACCGACTTTTCGAACCCTCTAAGCAGAATACCCTTTTCGAATGAGTGTAATCAGTTTTGTACCTTTTAATTCCGCCCGGCGGAATTTAAAGGTACAAAACTGATAACACTCACTCAAGACCAGTTTGGTAGACCTAGGATATCCATAAAGAAATTTCAACATCATATTCTACCCGGAAAAAATCTGGCCTGAGAGGGTTAAAGATAGAATATGTGTGCGTAGAATATTATGTTTGGATGCAAGGTTCTGCAACACCACATACTTCAACTGAACTGAGGAAGACAGTTACAAAACTATTCTTCAAATGATTTGCTATTTGACTTGGGTGTACATCCAATACTAATCACATGCTTATTTTAAAATAGATATTTAAAGTTTAAGACACAGTCGTCCAAGACTATTACATCTTGAGAATTAACTCTTCTTCAATCAGTATACCTGAACGAACGAGGTGATGTTGATGTCGAATCCAACACCCATCTGGAAACCCGACGTAGGAGGACCGGGTAAACGACTTACGTCGACTCGCTTTCGCATGTATCTTCTTATGTCCCTGCATTTTTTTTATTCAGCTCGTGAAAGTGGTTCACGTGGGAGGCAGTGCAACTGTTATAGTTGATAAACTGATTCACATCGAGATTACAATTTGGTGACTTTTTCCAACAGATTCGTAGCTACTGCGTTCGTCCTTTTTACAGTGTTTAGTTTTCTGCAATGATAAACAAAAGCGATTCTTTATTGGGCTTCCCCCTGTAAATGAACTGCCTGTTCGTAGACGCATTTCCGGTGTTTTTCGCATTCTTCGGGCGAAGGTATGAAAGACGATAACGTTCGTACGTACGCTTTTTACCTTCATGTAGGCAAGGTAAAAGTTGTTGTAGAATGCTCAGCTCATGTTTGAGTTCGATGGATTTCCCTACTCTGGTGTGGCATATTTTTTATTCTTTTCGAAGCTACTTACTTTGTGCATATATAATTCTACCGGATGTTATCCTCTGGACCTTGTCGTTCTACCAGAACGACGACAACACAACCGTGGATGTGGTTCCAGTGTGTGATTTACCATCGCTGAATGTGACAATGGGTCAATAGTAGATGCGTTCAAATTTGTAGTTGAGCAGCTTCTGTACTTTAACTTGACAAAAGCATCTGAATTTGTAGATTTCATTTTTTTCAGTAGGTAGTCTTATCTTAGTATTCCTGGTAACACATTTACGGTTTATCATAGAGCATACTGTTTATCTTAATATCATAGTCTTGCTTACAAATAAATGGAAGTTTTCTTTGTTTCAACCCATTGTTACCTGCATAAGGAGGTTATTATTTTACGGTTTATTATCTTTCCGGTTTTACTTATGTGAGAGTTGCTTTTTACGCTTTTCGGTTGTGATGACACTTTGAGAGGATTTGAAGTATGACAGAAGCCCATCAAATGAAATGCTTCTACCAACTGTCGGTGGAAATAATTAAATTAATGTTCTTTGTATTTGAATTCAATATGCTTATTCTGTGTCTATGTCTTCTTCTTCTTCCACAGTACCGAAACTTCGTTTGACTGAAATCTGTGCGCTACTGGAATCAGAAGATTCGATTCGGTTCCATGACAACGGAATCAACTCCGGAGCATCGGCATCATCATCATCATCACCACCAGCAACAAAACTATCACTGGGACCATCATCGTGCTGCCGAAATCAAAATTGAGCGCAACCAATCTGGCGGAGCACGTTTTCAATGGTCTTGTTCGTGCACCACGGCTGCCCCCAAGTGGAGAGTGTAGTTAATTGAAGCCCCAAGCAGAAGGCTAACACCCTTCCGGCAGTCCATCCAGAAATGGTCAAGCTTCTCGCGTAAGTGAAAAGAGGAAACGAAAACGGAGAAAAAAAAAGATAGTACAGAAACAGATAAATCTTGGGGATCATCACGCAGCATCAATCCATCGCGCAACCGCAAAGAAGACCGCCGCGCGCAATTCAGAAGAGAAGAGTTATTACTAACATAGAAGGAAAAGAAACGAAACATCCAGAGTAGTGGAATTTTGTGTTATTGTATGTGCATGTGAGTGAGCGATAGTTGTTGGGAAGGAGGCGAGAATAGATAAATAGATAGAAAAACTCATAGAGGAAGACAAGGAACAACAACGCTGGACCAGCAGAAGTAGCATCTACGGCGGCAACAATGTTGAAATTTATACGTGGAAAAGGCCAACAACCTTCGGCCGAACGGCAGAAGCTGCAGAAGGAACTATTTGCATTCCGGCGGGTAAGTGGCTACAGAGCTTTTTTTCTTTCTTTCATCACCTTTTCGATTCATAGAAGAAACAACATTATAAGCTTATGTTCTGTTTTAGTTAGGTATCGGTAACAGAGATTCATATAAATTCGATCCCAAATTATATTGATTGAAGTAGTACAAACAAACTCTTCTTTGGATAAAAAATAACAGCTGCTTACACAATTTGTAATGTGTTTCAGTTAAGCTTTCAGGAGTTGTGTAAAATGAGATGAAATAATGCTGTGTCTTCCTAGTCACATCACAAATTTATTCGATCTTGTTTATCAAGTCATTGTGATTACTGACCAACTGGTCTATGAACGTCTTCTCGAAAATCTTCAACGGAAAGTAAATGTTACACCGTAGTAGCACATGGTTGCTTTTAACAGAGCTGCTTTGTGCAGAGTAGTTTTTGTTTGGGCTGCACTGGAAATGGACGTCGCGAAAAATGAGGGCGTCCTTCCTGTTGCCCGCGCCTACGAAGCAGCGGTACTCATCCGCGTTCGCACCCGCCAAAATTGTTTTGGCTTAGAAAAGAGTACATACAAAGCGGTGCGAGAGGGCGTGCTTTACGGTGCGCTCACGGTGAAGGTCTTCTGGCGCGGTTCTGGCTTAGGTCAGCGAAAGAATGCAGTACAATACACCAGTGTAAATATGGGGTGCAGTTTCGCGCAATTTCTTGGGAATTCAATGGTCACTGGCGTGGCGTTTGCGTCGGAGAGCTGTCAACGTATGTTCGCCGTACAATGGCATTGTGTTCGTAGAACATCACCTTCAACATGTTTCAGGAGTGTGTCTAGGTTAAATTACCTAGGTAGAACCCATATCCTTAGTGCAGTGCTTGTGGCATTACTCCATTATTGAAGGACAAGTATCGATTTTGATACAGCTTATGTTTGGTTTTCTTAGAAGCTTCAAATGCTATCAAAGTTGATAATAAGGTCGCACTATATAGAATCGCCGAAAGATTTCCAGGAGGAATCTTCGAAGGAATTCCAGTAAAATCCCCGAAGGTATTTCGGAAGAAACCTTGAAGGAACTACAGAAGGAATCCCTGAAAAACTCTTAGAGAGGAATCTCTGAAATAACTATTGGAGCAATTCCTGAAGGAACTCCTGGAGCAATCCCTTCAGAGATTGTTGTATGAAACCCTTGAGGAACTTCTGCAGGTACCCTGGTGGTACAAGTATCTCTTAGAGAGTTCCTGCAGAAACTTCTAAAAAATCCTTGCTTGGAATTTCAGTAGGAATCCAAAAATTAATTCCAGGAAGAATCATCGAAGGAGTTCCATAAGAAATTCTCGAAACAATTCCAGCGGGAATCCCCAAAGAAACTCCAGCCGGAATCACCGAAGGAATTCTAGCGGAAATTTCCGAAGCAATTTGAGGAGGAATCCCCGAAGGAATTCCAGGAGCAATCCCGGAAGCGATTTCAGCAACAATTCCTGAAGGAATTTCAGGAGGAATCTTTGAAGGAATTGAGGAGGAATCCCAGGGAAAATACTCGAAAAAAATCCTGGAGGAATCCCCGAAAAAAAAAATTAGAAGAATTTCTCGAAGGAAATCCAGGAGGAATCCCCGAAGGAACTCCAGAAGGAATTAGCGAAAGAATTCTAGGAGAAGTCCCCGAAAGAATTTCTGGATGAATCCCTGGAGGAATCTCTGAACGATTTCCAGCTGGAATTTCCAAAGAATGCTCAGTAAAAATCCCCGAAAGAAGTCCTGGAGAAATTCCAGAAGGAAAACTTGGTTTGATCCATGAAACTAATTCTGGAGGAATTATTGTAGGAACTCTATGAGGAAATCCTGTAGCCATGCCTGATTATAGTTCTAAAAAATGCATAAAGGAAGGAATTCCTGCAGGAATCCCCGAAAGAAAATTAGAAGCAGTCTCAGAAGGAATTTCAGAAAGAGTCCCTGAAAGATTTCCAGGAGGAATTCCTAAAGGTTTTCTAGGAGGAGTCCCCGAAGGATAGTAAGGAAGATTCCTCAAAGAAAAACTAAGAGGGATCCCCGAAGGAGTTCCAGGAGGAAAAGTCCCCGAAGGAATTTCAGGATGAATACCCGGAGGAATTCTTGAAGGATTTCCAGGAGTAATCTTCGTAGCATTTCCAGGAGGAATCCTCGAACGATTTTCAGGAGGAATTCCTAAAGAATTTTCAGGAGAAACCCTGGAAGAATTCCTGGCGAAATTCCAGAAGGAAAACTTGGATGATTCCATGAAACAATTTCTGGAGGCATTATTGTAGGAACTCCATGAGGAAATCCTGGAGGAATGCGGGATTATAGTCCCGTGCGGCTCCGTGGTCGTGTGGCTAGGGTCACCAAGCTCTTAGTCGCATCGTGCTGAGGAGCGCGGGTTCGATTAACGCCGCAGCTGTCAGGAAAAATTTTCGGCTGTGCCACTGGGCGTTGCATGCTAGTCCGTTGTCTAGTGTCGTGCTTGCTTCAAAGAGCGAAAAGCTCACTGGAAGCATTGAACGTGTCCGTGTCTTTTTAAAAAAATCATGAAGGAACTCATGTAGAAGTTCCTGAAGGAACTTTTGGAGCAATCTCTGATCTAACTCCTAGAGATATCCTGGATCATCTAGAAAAAAGTTTGAGATAGAGATATAGGAGGGATTCCTAGAAATTCCTAGAAGAATCTCTAAAGAAACTTCTGGAGGAATCTTGAAAGGAACCCTGATCTAATTCCTGAATGAACTTCTATAGTATTCCCTGAAGACACTTTTAGAGAATCCCTGAATTCTCCTGGGGGTATGCTTGGATTCCCCTGTAAGAATCTCTTAAGGAACTCATGGAGAGAACTTATGGAGGAATCCCTGAAAGAATTCCAGGAGCAATCTCAGAAGAAACATCTGCGCGCATCCTTGAAATTCCTGGAGGAATCTCTAAAGAAACTCCTGGACCAGTGGAGAGAATTGTCAGACACAAGAGGCACAAAACAAGCAAAATAAAGTAAAAAGAGGTGGTGATTACTCTTTATCCCATCTGGTAACAGACAATGACATGATCTCGAAAAAAATTGTTGAAGACAATACGGAACCTGAACTGCGTACTTTTCAACTCGTGAATAATCAAAACTTTTTGATGATACTTCTTCAGCAGCGTTGCAGTGTTTACCGACTCGAAGTTACCGCTCGAAAATCACAATGCAAGCCTTAAAAATCTCTAAACTCGTGGTGCACGATCTTTGTCCTATTCTGTTCAAGTTGGGACAAACCTATGTCGCATTGGGTAGAATGTCGTGACAAATTCAGGTTGCGACATTGTGGGCAAATCTCTAAAGGACCTTCTGTAGGAATTCCCGAAGGACTTCCTGTAAGAGTTCCCGAAGGACTTCCTGTAAGAGTTCCCGAAGGACCTATCGTAGGAACTTTTGAAGACATCCCTAAATCCTCCTGAAAGAATCTCTGAAGGAGTTTCTGGATGAATACCAGAAGTCACTCCTATTGGAATAGCTGTAGAAACCTCTGAAGAAAACACCTGGAGGCATCCCTAAATCTTCCTGGAACTTCTGGGGAGATCCCTGACGGAACTCCTGGAGAGATCCCTAAAGGAACCCTTTTGGAGCAAACCTTGAAAGTACTACTACTACTACTACTACTACTACTCTATGAATAAATACCTAAAGAAACTCCTAGAGAAATTCCCAAAAAGAACTCCTGCGAGAATCTATGAAAAATCTCCATGAGATATACCGAAGAAATTTCAGAAGAGATTCTGTTCAAGCAACAATTAGATGCTTCATTTGCTTTCTAGAGGTTTTAAGAACCGCCGTATAACCGTTTATAACCTCTTGGAACCTACTTGACTTGGGTAAAAAAAAACTCCATGAGGGATCCCAGAAAGAACTGTCAGGAGAAATGTCAGAATGCCAGGAGAAATCCCTGATTGGAATTCATGATGATTTTTTGAAGGAACTCCTAAAGGAATATTTAAAAGAACTTCTGGACTAATTCCTGAAACAACTCCTGTAGGAATTTCTAAAGGAGCTTCAGAATAAATCCCTGAAGGAACTTTTAAACTAATCTCTTATGAATCATCTATGGGAATCCCTGAAGGATCTTCTGGATGAATCACTTATGGATCACCTGAAGGCATTCCCGAATTCTCCTGGAACCATATCTGAAGGGACTCCCGTCGGAATTCCTGAAAGATCTCCTGAAAAGATAAAGATGTCCATGATGAAACTCCCAGGAGGCATTCCAAAATGCTTCTAGACAAAGGAGTCAACTTGGGACTTAAAAAGTCATTTCGTCATATCTAAATTCAACTTCCTACACTGCCGTGAATCGCAAGTCAGTCCCATCTGCATTTTGGGCAAAAATGAGTTAATGGCCGTTTTCGAGCTTTCTTCGGATGATTTTTCAGCTGCGTGCAAAATAATTTATAGTTTGTTCAATAAAATTGAAAAACAACACCAAGTCAGATTGTCCCATAATGAAATGTAATCGCAAGTCAGTCCCATTACGAACTTGTGCACCATCCAATACAAAATCTGACACTATTTTAGCCAGTTTTATATAGCGCATTTAGTTCACCACTGGACTATCGCACTAGTTTTTACGAGTGCGAAAACGCTAATAAAAGTGCGCGATAGCATCAAATCAACTCGGTGTCTTCAGAGCACTTGTTCACCATAGATTGAAGAAATAGTGCGCCGAAGACATCAACCTGTGAGTGAATTCCGACGCACAATTTCTTCGAAGAGAAGAAAATTTTCTTACAGGTGGGCAATGGAAGAAAATTTCTTCTCTTCGAAGAGATTGTGCGCCGGAATTCGCCCACTGATATGATGCAATCGCGCACTTTTATTTACGTTTTCGCACTTATGAAGTCGCAGTTCGCAGTCCAGTGGTGAACTAAATGCGGTATATTTTTCACTGTTACGTTTACACGTTTGAAACTATGTATGAAAGTTTTATGATGATCGCAGAAGTTTTCAATTCATGGCGATTTTTGAAAGCTTCACATAGAAAACGAATTTGAAAACTTCAGAGGCCATTTTCTCAATGCCTACTTTTTACATATGTGACTGACTTGCGATTCACGGCAGTACAGCTCATTTTAGAAGCTGAACCTGAGAATATGGTATTAGAAAAACTTGTGCGGCTAGAGCAGTTCTACAAGAAAGTCACGGAAAACCCGCTCTTTTTTGAATATTTAAGATAAATGTCACGGTGAATATCAATTGGTAAATTCATGGTGAATATCAATTGGCATTTTTCGAAGGTAGCCCGTGACATTTACCTTAAATATTCGAAAAGAGCGGATTTTCCGTGACTTTCTTGTAGAACTGGTCTAGCAGCACAAGTTTTTCCAATACCATATACTCAGGTTCAGCTTCTAAAATGAGCTGTAGGTGGTTGAATTTAGATATGACGAATTGACTTTTTCAGCACTGCAAATAGTACTGTTTACAATTTTATTATCATATGGGCATAACATTAGTGATTGATTTCTTTTTGTTGATTTCGTCTTGATAGTATTATTTCCGAAAATGTGATCCGTTTTCTGCATAATCTCCTAAGGATCCGCTAGGGCTAGAGAACGGTTTTGAAGAAGATATTTCTCTTGTGCAGAAACGTAAAACCATGCACTTGCAAAAGATTATTCTAGAATTCTTGCCGCTCATATCCATGTCAATACACGTACCAAATGTATCAGATGCGTAAATCGTAACGAGAGCCACATCATCCTTCAGAAAAAGATCATGTGTAGACCCTGTAGCTATAAAAGAGGAAGATCAATAAGGGCGACAGTATTTTTTTTTTTGTTTTGGATTCCACACTGGATATCTCCCGGTTAATATTTTACTACTAAAGTCCCTTTGATCCTAAACTAGCACTTGCGAAGCAAAACTTATTCTGATCACTTGATTGGATAATTAAAGCCTTCAAAAGAGCGAACACTTAGAATCGATAAAACTTTTCTCACTTTAGTAATTCTCTTCGGGTACCCAGAGAAGAATTTTTAGTCTATAAAGGCCTAAGTGGTACTACACACGATTTAGACGTGTCCCTAATCATTAAATCTATCTAACTTTTTCTCACTATGGCAAGCTAAGGTTCCGAAATGCGAGAACGTTGGCATGAGTCTAGAAAGGTCTAAATGCTATCACATAGGATTAGGACGTATGGATTTTAACTATTCTCCCTCTCGTAATTCCTACCCTGAGTGAGTTGTATCGCTGTTCGAAAGTAGCGCGTTCCGACTAGTCTGTTGGTTATGTACGGAATGTAATATTGTATCTCTTCGCAACTGGCTGGATTCAGCAAGTAAGACTGCAAGAGGAACACCACATCAATCGTGCTGTCAATTATTGGAAGACTATGCTGACACCAACATTTGGTGGCTCCAAAGAGAAGCTATTGCCAACAACATTAACAGCGAATCTTAAGCTTCCCAGCAGGCAACATTGCTGCCAGAGTTTAAAATTTTCATTTTCAATGAATGAAATTCAACGTGAACTTTGAAGATTCTCAACTGAGGGATCAAAATAAAATTCATTTTGGTGAATGAATTTTTTCACCTATTCATTCATTTTTCTGTCACTGACAATTTTCACTAAGAAATAAAACTGGACCGTAACTCCCGATTATACTTCCAATTACCTCAAAACTTGTGTATAGTAGTTAATTAGAATATTAATTATGTTCTCTATTTGTCCATTAAGTCGGATTGTGCGTCTGTTAACAGAAATTGGACATTTTACGCCGTCCGAAAAAATATTCGTGACAGAGAATTGAATGAAAAAAGAGAGGCATTCAGCTGACAATGAATGTGGCCAAACACGAATGAAAAAATGAAAATGTCAATCTTCACTTTCAATCTTCGAATATTTTACTCTCTGATTGCTGCACATGGCGCCAAAGATAGCTCACAGATATCATGGTTACTATGTTTCTCGGCAAAATGCAGTGATGCCTACCGAATAGTTCAATTATCAGAAAAGTAAAGATTGTTATTCTGGTTAAAAATCGGTAGCTAACCAATGATTCATACAATTGATTACATCGTTTTCCCTAAGTAATTTCCAAACAAACTTTGAAGGGCTTGTCTCAATTTTCAACCAAATGAGCTCAAATTTAGAGAGAAGGCATAGAATCTGGTTACGAATCGAATAAGTGGTGTGGAGCAAAAACGATTGTTTCAATCACGCTAATGGATTCATACACGAAATAACTAAGGCTATCCTTTGCCGCTTTTGTAAGACCGAATCTGAGTATGATATTGGTGGGTTTAAGTCGTTGGTCATACTTATGTTGTGTTGTTGAAATTCTTCTAATTCCATGGCCATAGATATAAAACATACAATTAATCATACGGTCTGCATTGTTTGATCAGTACGTGATCTATGGGTGTTTTCAGCAATGAATCATCAATCCGACATCACCAAAAAGTACATACCCTACCCACACATCGGCGACCAGTAATCTTTTGAGCTACCGAAGCAAATGCTTCAACGGTGTCTGGTGTTTGTGTACCCACAACGGTGATATGACACATCGATCGTGGTATCGTACGCTGGCTTATCTAGTAATGCTTCATTTTTTTCCGATGCCCTTTACACGGTGCCAAGTTTCGATGTTTGGTTAACACTGGAAACCGTTAGCTTTGTTGTTCGCTGCTATCATTTGTTCTAATCAACGAACCCGACCCAGCTCGGTATCGACAGTACGCCCGGCACATCTTATCTTTGGAGGACTTGGGTTGGGCTCCGGGTACTGATAGGAACTGGCGATGTTCACGAACAATTGCCTAGACAGAAGGTATACTTTTTCTTGAAGTATGAAGCGTTCAAGTTTCGTAGAGAAGAAATTCAAGAACCGGTTTGATTAACCTGTAACGGAGCACCTCTACAATGTGTACTTTTTCCGTCTGACGAACTAATTTTATTGTGAACGTGGATTGACTTATCGACACACTGTTCAACGCTGACCCCGTTCACTCTCTGAGGTGCTCGCCCGCTATTTGAGCTGGGGGTGGAGAGACGGAAAATAATCATAATAATAGTATCAATTTCCTTCGTGTTTCCTACACCTTCATTCTAACAAAGAGCAAAGGGAAATATATAAAAAAAACGTAACCAAATGAACCCATCGCCGGGCCGATATCTTGGCGAAGGTGTGCCCGGTGAAGTACAAACAGCGCCAGCGACACGGCGGCCTTTTGGGTTTATCATTTCACCGTCGTCGACATCGTAAACAAGGTGTGGTGTTTCTTTTTCCGTGAGCCCAACTCTGTTGTTTCCACGTTCACGTACCCACGTTGCACCCTTTCTTCAGCAGACGACACACTCCAATGAACATCATCATCGCGCTTGGCCACACTCTAAACTCGTCCAACTAAATAATATATGCAACATCTCCTCCGCACTGATTTGCCATCTTCTATGCGCTCCGCTGTGTGTCTGCTGACTTCTAAGTTTAGCAGTGGTTCTCAACTGCGGTTTCTTGGTGGGAAACTATCTTGATTCATCCATCCTTTGATTGCTGAGATGCCGAATTCCCAATCGGCTCTTTTGACATTTTTATTGAAATGTTTAATTCCCTGTCATAACAGTTGACGTTGTGTAGCTTTTTTGAAAAAAAAAATAGATGTAATGGATTGTGATTTAGTTTATCGAAACGGAGTATCGGATATCAACGACTTTTTGGTCGGCCTTATTACATATCATGGTTATTGTTTGTATATCATCGACGCTCTTCAAGTACGAGGCTGATGTTATCCTTCATCGAAAAAAAAACCTATGAAAATGGCTGATGACCATCTATTCCAAGTCTACATGTACGTAGGGTATCGCGCCACTTGGGCGGTGGCTTTTATATTCGTCTGTTTTCCACTATAACTCAGTCTTTTCTGAGCCAATTGACTTAGAATGTTGTACACGGGTAGATACCCGGGTAGAGGAAAAGAGCTTAATAATAGCATATTTTGATATTGAGATCAAAATGTGATACAGGTATGTTCCGTTTTTATCAACACGGTCCGCGATTTTCAGTTGACAAAAACGGAATAGTGATAAAAACGGAATAATTTTCTTTGACAAAATATTTTGCAACATTTTAATATGAATTGGAAGTTTTACTGTAGAACACATTCCTAAAGTAAAAATATGCTGTTTACTATGAAATTAAATTGTTAAAAACATTAATTTAGCACATCTGCAACCAGTTCAAATTACAGTCTTCTGACTGACGCCGACAAGAGGTTTTCACCACATTTGTTACCACATTTTTGGAAATTTATTTTCGTTGAACGCAAGAATGACACATATTACAGTTCCAGTACCCGGATCGACGTTTTAAAATATGACATACTTCCAGGAATTATTAATCTCCAGGAACATAATTTCGATATCCTAACAAAAAAGGATATGTTTACTTCATTCCGGAAGGCGTTTCTCTAGGTTACCTTGTATTATGTCGCTTGTTTATATTTTGGAATTCGATTGGATTTTTTAGAGAAAATAAGTTTTATGATTTCTTCAGAAATTCCTTCTCGGCTCAACCTAGGAGTCTTTTTTTAAATTTCTCCTGGAGTTTCTGTGGGGATCCCTTCAAATATTCCACCAGGAAATGGAATTTATTAACGTTCCTTATGCATTATGATGGGAACAGCTCGCTGACGTCAGGGATGGGAACACTCACTTGTGAAGAGTTACACTCACTTGCTGTTTTCTCAGCTCAGAAACGTGCAATCAAGAAACGATGTATGGGCGACTTTTGGCTTGTGGTTTTATCTAAAAGTTTGCTGAATAGAGTAGGGGTCGTAAACCCATACCAAAGTCGTGACAGACCTGTGAAAGCGACTCTCTACAATGTGAGGGTAATTTACATTCACCTCGTGGAGAGTTGCCTTCGCAGCACCTTCACGCCTTTGATATGCGTGTGCGACCCATACTTTCTTCGATAAATTTTTAGACAAAACCAAAAGGCAAAAGTCGTCCGTACATAGTTTCTTGATTGCACGCTTCTGAGCTGAGAAACAGAAAGTGAGTGTAACTCTTCACAAGTGAGTGTTCCCATCTCTGGCTGACGTAGTGTACAGTTTGGGTCTAGAATGCACAAGGTGGGCTAAAAAAATCATTTTGGGATTTAACCTAGACATCCTGTTGAAATTAATCCAACTCGAGTTGCTTTGGAGATTCACCTTGATTTTACTTTTGGAATATAGGAATAACTCCGTTTCTTCAGAATTTCTTGCGGGAATTCTTCCAAGATTACTTTTTGAAATCACTCCAGAACATTTTCCTGATATTTCTCCAGGGGTTCATTCTGGGGTTCCTCCAAAATTTATTTCTAAGATTCCTTCAACATTTTTTCTAGAATTTCATCAGAAGTTCTTTCTTGGATTCTTTAAAGAGTTTCTAATAATATTTTTCCCTGGAACGTCCTCCATCGAAAAATCTCTTATAAGGATTCCTACAGGACTTTGTTTTGGTATTTATGCGCAGTAGAAACACATACACCTACTAGAACTTTTATTATGAATACTTCCAAGAGGATTCTATCTTTCATCTTCGTTATTTCCCCATGATTAGTAGATGAACCAGCCTTGAGCTGACAATCTCGTAAAAAAATAATATAGTAATAATTCTCCCCGACTTCTTACTGCGTTTCCTAGGAATATCCCAGTAGTTTAGTCTAGTCATCTTCCAGGAATTCCATGAATCCTTCCTCAAACACTCCAGAAATTTCTTCAGGGAGTCCTCCTGATGTTCTGTGTAGAAATCTCCGGGGAGTTATTCCTGAGAATCCTCCAGAATTTCCTAGTGGGAAACCTTGAGAAATTCCTTCTAGGAATCCTGTATAAGTTCAGAATTGATGGAAATTTTTTAGGATTTTTTGGGAATCCTTAGATTCTTCTGGGAACCCTTCAGTAGTCGCTGGAGAAATCCCCAGAGCGTTTGTCATGTTCCTAGACTCCTTTTTCCTAGAGAAACTTATTTCTGGAAGGCTTAACTCCTAAAGAAACTTCTGAATTATTTCCTAACGATATCTCACAAGAAAACCATTAAATAATCTGGAGGAATACAAGGTAGAATCACTAGTAGAAATTACTAAAGGAAACCAAGATTGCATTTTTAGAGCAATCGAAAGATGAAGTCCCGGATAAAATTATATAGGAATCTCCAGTTTTCCTAGTGAATGTAGCAGTTTTCGACGGGGAAATTTGGACAGAGTATCAAGGATGATAAGAGAGATTTCTGGTTTAAATTTGAGCCCCGTCGAAAAGAAATAGCGACCAGAAGAGAAGAATTCAGCACATCGCGTAATTTTAAGAAAATCGTGTAAAAAACCGCGTGGAAGATATTGCACTTAAAAAAATCTTGTAAAAAAGATTGTAGTGTAAAAATTCAGGCAATGACAGGCAAAAACCCAAACTTTTTAAGCTCTCGACCCTTAAAGAGGCAGGCCATGTTCCAGTTGGTACGTAGAGCTAGAGTAATTTTTCTATCGGAATATTGGTTTAATTTTTCTCATGTTCAAATAAGAAGTAAAATTATGCGTGAGAGAAAGCATGAATTAACATTATCTACAGCTGAATTTGAAATGTGATCAAAGCTATTGTAGCGTATACGTCTTCTATGTCATCATTGCAATGCATTGTGGTTGCTTCAAATTCACTGATGGATGCATTGCCACAAGATTAATGTTAAACTATAAATAACTCGTGTTCGAAGGAAAAAAATCGACAAAACCTTTAGTGTTGACAAAAACGGAATGAAATGTTGACGAAATCGGATAGTGATAAAAACGGGTAGTGATAATAACGGATAGTGACAAAAACGGAACATACCTGTATTGGTTTGATTGATATAAGAGATAAAAGATCTGAAAATAATATCTAAAATTTACTCCTGCAACATCATCATCAGATCATAATTAGATTTTGTAAGATCTAACCAATAGCAGCAAGCTATTTGTTTGATCTTGAAATATCAAATTTTGATATTGTTCAGATATTCCAGGAACATTTTTCAGATATTATTTTCAGATCTTTTATCTCTTATATCAATCAAATCAATATCACGTTTTGATCGTCAGTATTTTACCTCTACCCGGGTACTATGCCTATCTCACCAAATTCCAAAAGTTGTGTCAATTGGTTCAAATTTGACTGAGTTATAGTGGAAAACAGATGAATATAGAAGCCACTGCCCAAGTGGCGCGATTCCCTATTCAAATGGGACCTCAACGTTACAACTCCCTCAACTCGTATTTCCATCGTTGTAAAATGTGCTCCTAAAACAACGTCATCACGAGAAGCGATAGAACCTAACGGGATCTACCCAATCGACAACTGACTGCCAGAGAGACGAGCCCATCCCAACCATAGCTCCTCAGCGCTCAGCCACACGATTCGTTTGTTTTTCTCCGTTGCCATTCCACGATCTCCTCTCTAATGCTTCTTGCTTCGGTCGAGCGAGATCTTCACCAGGTTGCAACACTACTCTGTCTGCACTGAGCAACCTATAAAGTAAAAGGGTTCACCAAACGAAAACTTACGTAGCGCGAAAAGCCTGATTCGAATTGGCTGGTTCATTCTTTCTTTTTTTCCTCTCAATTATTGTGTTGACCCATTTTACCACCGACCATATTATAGAAACGAATGTATAAAGAAAAATTGTAAAGAAGAAACGAAAACAAAACGCCATCAGTGACTTCGTGACGACGACGACATTCAATGACTTAATGCGGGCTGGTAATTGCTCTACTACTCCACATTAGGTACACCTCTCCTCCTTACCCTCGGTGGTTTCCTATATCATAGTTTTTTTGTTTGCTTTCTGTACTTTCTTGAGTTAGATGTGGAGTTGATCAGCGGGACTTGGCTCAAGTCGTATGAGTTGGATTTACTCGGTTCGTTGAACTGCGGATCAATTCACAAACGTTCGAAATGTATTACGAGGGTAGAATTTCCTGGATTACACCCACGTTTGTTGTCGAGAGAACACTGAAATCATGAAGTGTGTACAATAAAAAAATAGACAAAGTCATGGACAAAGTATTAGATGTCTATCGTACCCCTGGTTCCCCTTTAATCTAAATAATCGGTAATGCAATCCAGATACCACATTATCAGAGTGCGGTAAATGCAATATCTAGTAGAGAAAAACAAATCGAATTTCTTTCATCACCCCGCGTTCACACGTAGCGGCTTGGTATAATCACTAAAATGGCCAAAAAGCCGAAAACCAACGCGCACAATCAAAGTTTTTGTTTGAACGTTCTTCGGTAAACAAACCGTAAACCACTCGCTTGATTGACTGGCAACACCTGTTTCCATC
Source organism: Aedes albopictus (assembly GCF_035046485.1). Taxonomy (NCBI): domain Eukaryota; kingdom Metazoa; phylum Arthropoda; class Insecta; order Diptera; family Culicidae; genus Aedes; species Aedes albopictus. Next base: position 273,014 of record NC_085136.1, on the reverse strand, counting down.
CGAATCAGCAACACAGGCACTATCAATTAATTGGACGATAATATATTCCCCTCCCCTATTGGACCACCCTCACCCGTAACCCGGAGTGGGTGTTAAATGGATGCTTTAATTATCGGGCAACTAATTAAATCCCCAATATCAATGTTTCGCTCTTCGAAGAAATTCCATAAAAAACGGAGAAGAAGCGCGCCGGACATGGACGGTGCATTCATACGCATCTCATTTGGTTACAGCCTACCGGCGGCTACGCTGGAAGCGCCCCATAAACCGTTACTATAGACCGCCGCATTCAAATCTATCCTCTCATATATTTCGGTGGAGTTTTCCGTTCCATGCACAGTTATGAGCAATGTAATAGAGTTTTAGTTCAAAATCATAGAAAAGGACACATCAGCTTTTTGTAAACAAACATGTTTCTGTTGTTTTAGAACTTTCTGGGATCAACCCACTGAGCTTTATTCTCAAGCTGTTGTCTTCCTGGAAGTTCCTGATCATTTTACCAGCACATTTGAACTCAAAATTTTCTCTCAATGATGCTGCTTTTGGCATCATCTCGAACATCTGCCAACATTTTGAAGATTCTGGTACATAGATTCACAACAACATCTATCAGTTACATACTGTATGTCTGCTATATGTCAGAATTTGTAACCTGCTCAGATTTAAAGCTTATTGTCAGAGTTCCTATCATTTCAACTTAAATCAAAGTTCTCAAAATTACTTTTCCTGAAGCAATCCGAGAAGAAGACGAAGCAACCTCTCGATCTATCCGGACCAACATCGGTATTTTGTGGCTATAACATACAATTTCATATCACACGCTTTTCAGTGATGTACTTTCTTTAACGCAAGCCAGAAGTCAACACGTTCATCCAGCAACACGTGCATGAAATGAAGACGTCGTTCGGTAGACCGCTAAAATAATTCCGTCGTATCAGGGTGGCGAATTCCAGAATCAAGGACTGGCTATTTGTTGTCGTCAAGATAACATTCAACAACAGAACTGCACAATATCAGTCTATTGTCGTAGTTGACTATTGATTTTGCACCACCATCACTAACACTGTAGGCCGATCAATATCAAGACGACAATGACAGGCAACGACTTGATACTGACCCGCACTCAAAATCACAATCACTGCAACTGAACTGATATTTTGCAACTCTGTTCAACAGCAGTTCAGCACGAGTCATACGCCCTAACAGTACGTTTGATTGCTGAAAGGAAGAACGCTAGTCGGGATAGGAATATGCCTGCTAAATATGTGATGTTAAGATGCTGAACAAATATTGAACTGGAGCAATCAACATAGCATTCTACCTTCAAAATATGTTGACACCCAGTGCTGGTGTACCCAAATGCTTGAACTTGTGAAGAGCTTTCACTTGAAAACTCCTATATCAACAATTCGATCAGTGCTGAAAATGTCATTTCGACAAATCGAAATTCCACATCCACATCCTGCTCATTAGAAGCTCAACCTGAGAATATGGTATATGAAAAACGTGTGCGGCTAGACCAGCTCTACAAGAAAGTCACGGGAAACCCGATCTTTTTCGAATATTTAAGATAAATGTCACGGACTATGTTCGAAAAATGCCAATGATAATCATGATGAATATCAACTGTCATTTTTTCGATTCAAAAGAGGGGTTTTTCCGTGACATTCTTGTAGAGCTGGTCTAGCCGCACAAGTTTTTCATATACCATATTCTAAAATGAGCGGGATGTTGTTGAATTTAGGTATGTCGAAATGACATTTTCAGCACTGGTGGACATAGAAGTAGCCGGACGTCAATCATCTGCGATTGTTCGAATCGCAGCGTTCCAACTTGGACCCAAAATCGATGGAAACGGCGTTGGTCGATTACTCGCATCAGCATAAGGGCTACCGACAAACAAGCTCCTCATGTCATGTGATGCTGCGGTCGAAATCGAACGAAATCAAGGATGTATGAATATTAAACCGATCGAACATTGGTGTGTCACCGGTACGATAAGGAGAAGCTACCCGGCTGGCATCAACTCTGTAAGACGAACTCCGTACGTATGATGGAGCTATGCGCAGATAGGAAAGTCGAGAATGGAGAAATCGGGGGACAAAGAGTTTGTAACTCGACATGGGACATCGTGGAGAAGCCCGCAAATCGGATGCAAATGGATCTTCAAGATGAAGCTCGACAGGTCTGATCAAGCAATCCTTCACAAGGCGCGACTAGTAGCAGAGGGCTATAGTCAGAAGTTCGGTGTCGACTTATAAAACCATACCAAACTACTTCTGAAAATCGAAAAATCATATTTCAATGATTTCGTCTGCCCCATAAGGTAGATCTCCAGAACGTTTTAAAATCTGGATACTTTGGGTAGATAACAACCTTAAAAAATTTGCTCTAGAGCTTTTTTCTTTATTGCCTTTCAATTTTCATAGTCTTTTAGATTTTTTAGATAACGATGACTGCTGTGGAAGCTGAGACCTCAATATGTAACGTAACTATTTGGAAATGGATTAGTTATTGGCAAAACTGCCTGAAATATTGCCGTATTGTTCAGCTTGGTAAGAAAAATGTTTATACTAACTTTGAGATCTACAGGTTTTAGAAAACTCCAGAACTCCTGGAGGAATTTCAGTTCAAACTCCTTAGACTTCCAGGTGGAGTTGTTGGAAAAAGTCTAGGTTGCATTTTTGAAGGAATCCTAGTGAAGTGAAACTCCTGAATAAAACCCAGGCAGGGATTGTAGGCATGTACACTGCCCCCACTCGCATAACAGTCCCATTTGACTTTTCATCACTTTTGGGTTAACGTTATGAATAGTCATCATTTTTTATGTACTTCCAAAAACAATAATAGAAATTACGAATTTTTATGTCAATGTGTGAAAAAAATACCAAGTTATGAGCGTCCCATATCAAAAGTACCCGCATAACAGTCCCATCGTGGATTTTTGTGTTACGTAACACAAAACTGAACAACTTTGTAATGATTGTAATATTTTTTACAGTTATATATTCATGTGCAAAGCAATCTGTGAAAGTTTCGAGATGATCGAAATATTTTTCAAATTTTGGCGATTTTTCAAAGTTTTATATGGAAACAACTTCAAATGCCGTTTTCTCAATTCCTACTTTTTGCAAATGGGACTGTTATGCGAGTGGGGGCAGTACAGTGATGTGCTGTTAGTTGAATAAAGAAGGAATTTGGATAACCGTGCTAGAGGAACACGAGGAGAAGATCTAGCATTCCTCCAGTCCAAATTTCATGTGGACGCGAATGAACCTGCAAGTTGAAATCCGTCTAAGTTCTAGAAACTCCGCTACAAAGATTTCTTCAAAAATTCCATCAGGGTTTCTTTCTGGAACGTCTCTATTTCTTCTGTATTTATTTTGTATTTTTACACAACTTTTCTTAGAGTTCCTTTTTAAATTCCACCCGGAGATGCTTACCGGCATTTTCCAGGATTCCTTCTGGAAATTCTCTAAGATTTGAACAATTCATTCCATTAATTTTCCTTGTGGATCTTCCAGGATTTCTGTGTTTTCCATTTTTCCTGCAGTTTTTCTGCAGATTTTCTTCCCAGAATTTCTCCCAGAGGTATTGCTCCCAGAGTTCCTCGTGGGATTCCTCCTGTGTTTTGATGATGATGATGATGATGATGATGATGATTGTGTACCCACCATCAGCGCAAGGATTACCTATGGCTGCAGAGTCATACCGGAACGGAATGATCTACCTGATGGTTTGTTGTAGCAGGGTAAGCTAAATTCACTGGAGACCTTCGGAAAACAACATGATAATTGTTATCTCGTGACAAAGTCTGGCCACCCCACGAACATTTGCCCGGAAACCAGTTCATTTAACTTCCTTAGGCTACCCCTCCGAAATCCCCATGTATGTCATGTTCAAATATAAAAAGTAATAAGGAACGAACTCACCGGGTAATCCTAACCAGCTGGTTTTCTATCTTTGGCTTTGGTCTCAGCATGCAAACGGTCCAACCATATTAAATGTGCACTCGTTCACACCGCTCGCTGATTCTCCGATCGTCCATCGAAGAATCCGAAAAAAAAATACATAAGCGAGAATACCCGACGCACTGAAAAACAATCTCTTGGATACTAGCATTTCCCAACTCGAAATAACGACGAGCACGAGCACCACGATGCGGGCAATGTGGTCTCTTGGCACCGAGCCATCGTCGATCGTTTACACAAAGTGCGAACAAAAAACACAAAGAAAAATACGAAAACGCGGGAACGACGAAATGCGGCATGTTTCAGCCTCCGAGCCCTGCTTGTCACTGACGACCGACGACCGTTCACTCTTCCATCAGTGTTCCACTCAAGTACGAACTAAAAACACAAAGAAAAATGCAAAAACGCGGGAACGACAAAATGCGGCATGTTTCAGCCTCCGCCCCCTGTTTGTCACTGACGACCGACGACCGTTCACTCTTCCATCAGTGTTCCACTCAAGTACCTCGTGGGATTCCTCCTGTGTTTTGTCCAAAAACATTTTCGTGGGATTTCTACCAGGATTAATCCCGCGAGATCTCCACAACCTAAGGAATTATCGCATATGTTGTCGCGGAGTTTCTCTCGCCATACCTCTTGAGGGTTTCCCGCGATTCCTTCCGGTGTTCCTCTTTGGACTTCTCCTGGAGATCTTTCCATGATTTCTCTCAGAGTCGCTACAAGAGTTAATCATTTCTCAAGTATTTCAAGTATTTCTTGAAAAGTTTTTCCCGAATTTCCTGCAGGAGTACCTCCCTGGATTTTGTTCGAAGTTTCTTTTGCAGGTAATTTCTTCAAGAAATTTCCATGAGCTTTCTTCTAGATTTTCTCCCTGAATTTTTGCAAATGTTTCAGCTGGGATATTTCCTAAAGGTTCTTGTGGGATTCCTTCTGAAGTGTTACCAAAGATTTCTCTCGGAGACTTGTCTCAGAAAATTCCTTCAGGCCCTAGGATGTCTTTCAGAGTCTTTCTGACTTTACCATGGACTTTCTCCAAAGTTTTTTTTTTGAAGTGCCTTCTAGGATTTCTGCAGGAGTTATTGCGAATATTTGTCACGGAGCTCTTCCCGTGATTTCTACTAGGCTTTTTTCTCGTAGTTGTTTACCAGATTTCTGACACTGATTCATCTAAGATTATTTTTACGGATTTTCTCCGAATTATTTCTAGAGCTCTTCCCGGAGGGAATCCCTACCAGAAATAGCCCAGAGTCGATTCCGAAGTTCTTGTAGGTTTTTTTCAGAATTTTTTTCTTCGAAGTGTCTCCTGAAATTACTTACGAAATGGCTTGTAAGAAATTCCGGAAAAAACCAGGTGCAATTTGTCAAGAAATCGCGGGAATAAATATTGAGGCAATTCAAGAAGGAACTCCAAAAACCACATAAAGAAATTCTGCGCGAAGAAATCCAAGAAATACGTCGAAAAACTCGAAGATCGCAGAAATATCGCAAAATTAACGAGAAAAACTTTTGAGAAATCCCGAAAGTACACCGAAATGATCTCGGAAAGAACTGCCAGTTGAAAGAGGTATTCTAGTTGAAACTTCTGGAAGAAATCCCTGGTGGAACTTCTGAATAAATCACAGGTAGAACTCCTGAAGATATCTAAGGCAGAACTACTGGAGAAATCCTGAAGGTATCCCAGGTCGAGCTCTTGGAACATATCTTAGTCGAACGCCTGGAAGAATACCAGATGTCACTTCAGGAGAAATCACATGTGGAACTTGTAGAAGGAAACATGGAACACAAGGAGGAATACCCAGTTCTGGATGAATTCCTGCTTAGTTTGAACACTTGGAACAATCCCAAGTTTCCCTTTTTTCGTTTTGAACGCGGTGCAACCAAAGGCCACTAAGAAACCATTGTCAGTATCACCGCCAAGTTGTGTCCCCGCATTTGATATTTTCGATCTTGATGCACTCAGCAATAATTCCTGAACGAATACCGGAAGGAGTTCTTTCAGGAATTTCACAAAAAGTTCCTGAAGGAATTCCTGAAGCAATCCCCGGCAATAGTTTCCAGGAAAATCTTGGAAGAAATAATGGGTAATTGCTGGAAGGATCATAGAAAAAATCCAAAAATCCTAGAATAAAACCCTTTGGGGATTCCAGAAGGAACTATGGAAGTAATCCGTAAAAGAACTTTTGGAGAAATCCTAGAGGAATTCCTCGAAAAATCCCGTAAGTAATCTCAGGAGAAATCTCAAATATGGAACCTCTTTAGGAATATCAGAAGAAACCCCTGATAGTATTCTAGGTGAATCTTACGAGAGTGATTCGTTTGATAATAAACTGGCCATAAAAAGAGTGATACATCTTCTCCTTGTTTGTACTGTCAAGCCCTTCTAGCATTCAATCAGTCAAATTTGTTCACCATTTTTTTTTATATTGATAAAAATTAATATTAATGTGACGTTGATGTTAAATGGAACAATATTTTTTGCTTGTACTATAGAATATGCTACGTCCAGACTCACCGATTCATTCCGGTTGGAATTGCTGGAGGAATAGCAGTTGAAACTTCTGAAAGACTTTCAGGTGGCCCTGCTGGAGAATGTCTAGGTTGTACTGCTGAAAAAAAAATCCTAAAAAGAATTCCTGACGAAGCTCCTGAATAAATCCAAGGTGAAATACCTGGTGAAACCTCTGTTGAATTCGATGTTGGAACTACTGGAGAAATCGCAGGATTAAATCCTGCACAATTCCGAGGTAGAAATTTTGAAGGCATCTCAACTGAAACTGATGGAGTAACTCCAGGTGGAACTCTTGAACGAATGCCAGGTGCAACTACTTGAAGAAAAACACCAGGTGTTACTTCCGGAATAACTTTGTGTGGCATTCCAGATGGAAACTCCCGAAGGTCTTGCAAATGGAGCTGCTGGAGAAGGTCAAGGCAATCTTCCCACGAACGCAACACATGTTCAACTTCGGTACGATTACTCGCACTTGTGTTGAACATCAAACACCAAACATCGGAGTACCCGTGTTTGCTAGCGTACTCCGTACCAAAGAGTACTCAAGTACAAAACTTGTGTTCGTACAGAAGTACAAAACAAGAATCGAACCGAGCCAAAACCGAGAATGAAACCCGAAGCAGCTTTCCGATTGGTAAACGAGTGGTGTCGAACTGGCAATCGTCGTTCGAGAATGTTCTTTTTTGCACGATCGCTTCCCACTTCGTTTCGTGCGATACACGTGTACTGTACATATGTTCGTACTTGTGTTTGGAACGAACTCTGAACATAAGTACACGTTTGGGTACAGATTTGTGTGTTGCGGTTTAAACACCAAGTCAGAGTACAGGTGGAGTTTAAATACAGCAGTACTTAGCGAGTTCGGTGTTCGTTTGGGAAGACTGGGTCAAGGTTGTAGTGCAGAAGAAATTCTTTAAGGGATTCCTAGTAAAACTTTTGAATAAATCCCAGGTGGAATATCTAAAGAAATCCCTGATGGAACTTTTGCTGAAATCAAAGTTGGAACTACTGGAAAAACCGCAGGTTGAAATCCTGTAAAAATCTCATGCAGATTATTTGGGAGAAGTCCAGATGGAGCTCCTTGAAGAAAACCAGGTGTATCTTCTGGAGTAACTACATGTGGAACTCTTGGAGAAACCCCTCGTGGAACTGTTGGAACTTCTGTTAGAACTTCTAAGGAAATTTCTGGTGAGCTTTTGGAGACATACCAGATAGAACTCCTAGAGAATCACGTCCATGTGGAACTCCTGGAGGAATCCCAGATGGAACTTCTGAATAAATCACAGGTGGCGCCCGTGTTGAAATCTCAGGTAGAACTTTAAAGATATCTCAGGTAGAACTACTGGAGAAATCCCAGTAGAAATCTTGATAGAATTCCAGGTGGAAGTCTTGGAAGAGCTCTTAGTGGAATGTCTGGGAGGAAACCAAACGCAACTTTTGGAGAAATTTCATATGGAAGTCTTGGAAGAGCCCCATGTGGCACTCCTAGAGAAATGTCATGTGGAACTAAAGAATGAATACCAGTTTTTTTTTATGAATTCCAGCCATAAACTACTGAAGGAATTCCAATTTGAATTACTGGAACAATCTCAAGTTGCACTTTTGTATAAGGGCTTGTTCACAAATGTCATAACGCTGGAGGGGGTGGGTGGGTGTCCTTCATGGTGTTACAGCTCGAACAAAATAAAATTTTCCCCATATAAGCAGTGTTACGAAGGGGTGGGTGGGTGTTGAAAACGACAAATTTTAGCGTTATGACATTTGTGAATGAACCCTAAATCGCAGGTGGAGTTCCCAGTGGCGTCGCGTAACCTCACTTTTTACCTGTGCACCAAATATAAATTCTTGAATTTTTTGAACAAATTTGCTTGTAATAATTAGAAAATGACGAGAATAGCTGCTTTCACTCATTTGTATTTTGGTTTCGATCATAAATCAGGCCAAACATTTCAATAGGTCCTATCTGCATTTGAGAGGCTCTCTTTGTTTACTTTCTCTTTCAATTATTGCAATGTAATGGTACACTTTCCAACTATTTTTGCAGTAGAAATCAAAAGACGATTGTTTTGACCATCGTTCAATGCAAGGAGGCAATCAAAATACAAATAAACAGCTGAGATATTAACGAAAGAGAGAGAAACCAAAGAGAGCCTCTCTTGTGCAGATTGGACCTTTAGACATGTTTGGCCTGAAATCCCCTGCAATGGAAAGTTTTAGGGTCGGTGCACAGGTAAAAAGTGAGGTTACGCGACGCCACTGGGAGTTCCTGTAGAAACCCTAGGTAGAACTTCTAGAGAAATCTCAATTGAAACTCCTGAATAAATCTCAGGTGGAACATCTGGACAAATCTAAGTTAAAACTCGAAGAAGAATCCCAGGTGGAATGAACCTAAGTGGAATTCCTGGAAAATCCCAGGTGAAATTCCTATAGAAATTCCAGGTGGAACACCTGAAAGCTAATGGAATTTTGAACTATTTTCGGTGTTCTAAATTTTTAAAACTGTTATAAATTTGTACCAGAAAATGGAGCCCCGTTGGAATTGACCTTTATCGAGGTCGTTCCTCGGTTCGAACTTATTCTATGTACTCACTAGACCCTAATATCTAAATCGATTTCCTAAACTATTGACACCGTATTTTTGAGTATTCCGAGTCATTCAAAAATACTGTGTCAATAGTTTAAGGAATCGATTTAGATATTAGGATATAGTGCGTATATAAAATAAGTTCAAGTCGAGGATCAATGTTTAGTAGATTATTGATGTGCGAGGAATGATTCCAGTGAGGCCTTGTGTAGGCTACAACAGAAGCCCGGATTGGAAGCTTTTCATCTAATCTGTAGTCAACTGAATTTGACAGGCTGATTTATTTTTGTGTACGTTAGGAAACATATTTTGTTCTCAAAAATATGAGGCTTAGTCCCGGTTTGTTACACTTTTGAACCACTGCACTGTGTTGTGTACTCTTATGGGTATGTACCTTCACACTTTTTGGGTCAATCATTCCAATCGAATTAAGTATCTAATGCATGTGGAATGGGTTGGAGTAATTTTGTTCCATGAACTCCCTGCGAGGTTGGAACGTGTACTATTTTTAAATGGCGACAACTTGTCTGTCACCAGGGGTGGTTGTCTATAAATTTCAACTTTCGCAAAGACACAGTCGATGTCATTATCCACCATCCCGAATCGTACAGTTGTCGCTAACTTTGGTGTGGCCTCTCCCGTTGAACAAAGGTGCAGCAAGAGATAGCTATCATTAAACTGATCGAATGCCGGTGAACTGCTAAGTGTGGTGACCTATCTATCTAGTGCTAGTAGCGTGGAGCAAAGAGATGACGTGATTCGCAAAACTCACCGTTATAATAAAACTCGTGCGGTTGGTTAGCTCGCTCGGTACCATTCTTTCAATGAGTGGGTCAGTCAGTCTTGCAAGCAAGATGTATTGAAACAGCCGAAGAGGATTAGCGGGGTGGGCACGACGGGTACAGAGGTTAACGAGCTTAAGAAAATGTTTCAACCATGCTCGAAATGAGCATATACCTCATGAGTATTGTTTATTAGCTATTCAACGTCATGTCTATTAAAATAGTTTGAAGTCATTCCAATTTCTGTCAGTGTGGTCCAGTTCTTGAATTGTGCATAGCATAGCATTCATATTAGAAAATAACATAACTTTTAGTTTTTAGGTATTCCAACTGCAAGAGTCTGCCTTTGAATAGAAATAGCTGTTATGTGAGCACATCCACAATAATTTACTGATAGCTCGACCCAGATTTTTTTCTGACCAGACCTGAAAGGTTTCTCAACTTGGTCCAAAATCGAACTCAGCCGCTTTGAGCATGATCTTGTTTTGTGGCTGCATCTGCTCAAGTACAGCGAGAACTTGGCCTTTTTTATTCAATATTTTTTGCCAATGTAATTCCCTGGCCAAGTTCGCAGGGGTTGACGGTATTAAAGTGAAGGAGTTTCATTTTGATTATTGTAATGTAGTGTTCTTTAGTGAAACATATCACCTTTTTAACACTTTAATGCGCCTCCAACGGTTCATCACGAACCGGCTGCTGCAGATGGAGTATGGCTGATCATATGCATCAGACATGCTCGATAAACACGGAGGAACCGCCAGGGCTCAGTAGAGTCTATTCCCAAGCAATAGTTCCAAGTCGGTTGGATTTGAGAAGGTTTTGATGATCGTTACAAATCCTAATAAAAGTATTATAGGATTTGTGACAGGTTTTGGAACCTTTAACAGCCAGTTGACTTCAAAATGTTGTTTGGGCTCTATTTCTCACGTTTCTCGGTTGATTTTGATTAAAAATGTATTAATGTCATAGTCGCTTTTTCGATTTTTTACAATGTTAGTTGGTCATATTTTCTTTAAATAATGCAATTAAAATCAACCGACGAATTAATAGTGGGAAGGAGATTTGCAGCACTTAATTGTGCTGATAGATTCGAAGCTAACGTGCGAACACTTAAACGCATTGTTGACATCAATGCGTTCGACGTGACATTTTGGACAAAAGCTGACTGCTTTTTATTAACTGAACAACGTTACTTTTGTATGACTAGGTTGACATTTCTAGGCCACGCATGAGAAAATGACATGGTTTATCGAGGTAGGACCGATAGGACAGAACGAATTTGAATATTTTTCATAGTATTTGTAGGGGGATGAATACATAATAGTTGACAAGCAATTTTTGTTTTATTACAATCAACTGACCAACTTAGCGTATTTTTGTTTATCTTTTAGATGGTGCTATGACACCAAAAGAAAAATATCAGGAGTTCAGTTACATGTTTCTGTGGGTTTTCCACCGATGACAATTTAAGGACACAAGAGATGAACACAGAGAAGTAGAAATCAAGAAAACAATTTGGCACAGAATCGACTATATTTTAACATACGGGTTCGACTGATTCGATGAATCTATCTAGAAGTATCTAGAAGACAATTGACGCTAAGATTGGAAAAAAAGCTTGCAGTTGGGACTAGACTAAAATAGTGGCGATAGGAAACAATGCGCTAAACAGCATTATTATTCATTATTTAATATTTAACCGTAGGCTTTTCGCCGGTTGACAGTACAGTATTTAGCTGTGTACGAAGATACGGATTAGTTGGTGTACAGATAACAGGATTCTCACGGAAAGTGCTTCAAGCGAGGCTTACATAACAACTGACAATAAAGAAACCTATTTTCCTTGACTTTCTACGCAATGGACATCCGACCGAACACACGTGTTTTTGTTAATCTCCTAGGCATTATTAAGACATGACGTATGTGCATGACGAAACAACTAGCAGGACACAGTTCCAGACGTCTCTTTTTAATAACTACATTCAGCATATTTCCAATAAAACTACACTTCAATAAAGCAAAGACTAAAGCTGCTATGATAGAACTGACCAGAATGACTTAATTGACTATTACCTTGGAGATCTACTTCGAATAACTGACAAATTGACAAGAACCTAACTAAATACATGGACCATACTACAAAAAAAAAACCAAGGTTACTGATAGACGAAAATTCTCGCGAAAGCCAAACAATTAATTTCAGTGTGTATCGTCCCAAATGTTCATCATAGAAACAACAACTCGTTCATTTACTCACAAAGGCGTGAATGAACTCATCCAGCGTGAGTGTGTTGCCCACCAACTAACTGGAATGAAAATTGCGAGAGCGCTGTCGAACTATTTTCCATTCAGCTGCGAAAGATAATTTGCTCGAAAGTATCGTGCTGATTCTCAGCTTTCATTCCGATTCCCACTCACGGCGATAATATCATCGAAATCGGCAGGAGCATGGGGAAGATTTTATCAGAAACCCGTTTGTGTGCATTAGGGTTCGGAATTAGTCAGAAATAAAGTTATAAATTTGTTTGGTAGATCGAGAATTGGCATGCAAGGGTTCGTTCAAAAATTACATAACGGGGAGGAAGGGAACCTAGCGCGTAACGCACTTCATGCAAAATTTTAAAAATTTGAAAATACAAAAGTTGTTTCGTAGTTGGTGGTTTTGGGGGACTGAAATTGTCATATGTTGCTTTCTTTTCGATTGATTAGCAAATGTGTCATCAACTAGCACTCAAGTGCATGAAGATCTTAATCTCGGAATTGATTAATTCTGGAGATCGATTTGAATAGGTCGTATGTGCTTTCATCGATATAAAATTCGATCAGTTTATTTTAGTAATAGTAGAAATATGGATGGTATTTCGGTGGCTTGTTTTGTGAGGAATCGGTTGTATGTATTGATTTTGTTAAATTTCAACAGTTTCCGCTATAAGAAGCGAATCCAATTGATCGAATTTTATATCGACAAAAGCACATACGACCTATTCAAATCGAGTTCCAGAATTGACAAATATCCCGGGAGCGGTTGCGTCGTGTACTGAGACACGCATCATGAAAAAATGCACGCATGTGGTACACCGCGTGAGCGCGGCGTCGCTGCAGGTAGTCAAAGCCGCGACTGCTCGAGGGACATTTATTGGACAAATGGTGTATCCGGTAAAGTTATTAAATAATTCAAGGATTTACAGAAGATAGATCGTTTGTTTCGTAAATGTAACTCTTCCGCTGAGTGGCACAAATAAGCATACAATTTTGTCCAATTACATTATCTCTATCTAAATGGTCAGGATCATGATATGTGATGTATTAAATTTTAGTATGTTTGTACAATTTTTGATTCCTCCCTTCTCCTTCAGAGGAGCATGTTTTTTAACTATGTAATATGCATACGGTCCGACCCATAATCGTAGAGGGAGTCCACGCTTCCTAAAACTACATCTTTTTTTACTCTTCAAGCAAACATTGCAGAAAACACCATCCTCTTGTGCTCTTACCAGTGCATTTTGTATTACACAAGTTTTACTTGTAATACGAGAACGACCAATCCACGCTCGATGAAATGACATTGCCAAAGGCACACCACACACCTTACGGTTCATCAGTTAGGTTTAAAATACCGTTAGAGTTGCAAGCTCATTTTACTGTAGCGCAAAATATGTGTCTCAAATACATATGTAAATGCATCAAGGTATAAAAATGTGCATCTTTGGTGAGCATTATTTAAAGACACGGTATCGATACTGCGCTGCTTTTCCTTTGAATCGGCACTCGTGGTGATAAATTATTATCAATCGCAGTGAAAATTATCACCCGCGATAATAACTGCTCCAGTTTTCGCTTCCTTCGAATCGTTCACTTTCGAGCAGCGGTGCGAGAGTTGTGATCGATGAATGAACACCACTTCGAGAGCGTGAGTATCTTTGTTTACAAGCGCCACTGTAACCAGCGAGAGTTTTCCTCAGCTAGACAGTGACAGCTGAGTTCATTGCATTAGCGATCAAAATATGCACGGTGAGCTTGGAAATGCTTATCGGCTTAAAAATCATGGTGAGTGCTCCACGATACGATTATTGGTAACCTTGAAAAAAACAATTGACAAAAAGAAAAAAAGGGGAAACTTTTATTAAAACTATTTTTGTTCAACGCAGGCCAAAACAGTGTCGACTTGGGCCACGATATGCCTACGTACTTCTGTGTGTTGAAACAAAAATAGAGGCTCATAGAAGCAAACGTAGGGAAAGGGTGCGGTGGCGGTGTTAGAACATAAGCACAGTGTGCTACCGCCGTAATCACTATGGAAAAAAAAAAAAATATTTTTTGCCAATGTAATTCATTCTAGCAACATCACTGATCCATTGATCTCAGGTGTAGATTGAATATTTTTATTTTACTTCCAGGTATTATGAGAATTACTCATGTTAACATGATTTATTAGTGTATTTAGTGCGAACCTGAAATGTTTGAAGGTGAATATAATCTGATTCATACTGATATTGAACGACAAAAAACGTTCATTATGTTCACATCAACTAATTTAGCTAACAGAGGGTGGTGTACCAACACGAATCGCCCATCTGACCGCCGATTATTGTTTATATCATTATCAGTCAAACAGATCAGCGTGTGAAATTTTCCCACCTCTCACTTCCCCAAAACCCGCCATTGTACTTCCCCTTATCTGCCATACCCTCCATTCCAGTGTAACCAATATATCTGCTCACACGACATTCAACGAGATTACACAGAACGCACGCCGTCCAGCATCCACCAACGCCACACATGCAAAAACACACATTACTACACAGTCAACGATTGCAGTGCAGTGTGTATATTAAACATCAATCGTGAATGGTGCGAACAAATCTCACAACCTTATGTGATGTGATTCACACCGGTTATGGGGTGGTATCGGGTACACCTGTGTATCTACATGCTTTTATAGAATGTGACCGGCTAAAACCGTGACTCATTCACCGCGAATGGACCGAAGAAAGCATTGCGGACTGCGTTGGTGGGCCAGGTACTTCACAATTCACAAACGATTGAAAATCTTTTCGAATGCAAATTTTACGACGTTCACCGATGAGCCAGTGCAGTGGCTGGAAGTTCCGACTTGAAGATGACGATCATACATTAATAATTTATGTTCCTATTCACTGTGTATGACTGTGCCGGCTATAAGCAACTTGAAAAAAATGAGTTTTTTACTAAATAAAAATTGAGTTTCAAAACATTTGAATCAAAAGTATTCAATTTGTCATACTCTTCCAGCAGAGCTGATATCACCTGTTTGGAAATATACGACGTTCGCCAATAAGGTCACCCCTTGCTCGTTATCAGTCTCGTTGCAGAAAGGCACTCAAAATAATTACAAGTGTTATAATTATCGTCACCGCACCTAGCCAAACAAAAACATATTGTATACCCAACATTTCCTGTCGTCATCCTTCCTCGTCTGTTGATTGAATCGAGCGGTCTGTCTGTCTATCTGTTGCCTCGCCCACCTTAACGCAGTTGAACTGTTGTTGCTTCAGCAGATTTATGACAGCTACAACTTAATCTGGAAGTGCTCCATACGTTTCAGACTTCTTGCTCACCTGTTTCCCCTTTTCCACTCTGCAATAATTGCACCAGGGACTCATGCTTTACCCCAGTTTTCCTTATACGGTGTGCACTGCTTGTGAAAGCGTGCACATGTCACCGCCTTTTGAACGTGCTTAACCTCACAATCTCTGTGGCCGTACAATGCGCCGGTGACACCGGTTCCCGGAATGGTAATCGCGATGATCATTCTGATTCATCGGCGCCATCTACCAGTTAAAAGTTTGTTTATTAGCTGAGATTTGAGGTTTGTGATTCCCTGGTAGGTAGGTTTCGTCGTCGGTACTTTCTTTTACCGAATTTCTCGGCAAAACAATGCTAAATGCTCGGGATACATTCCACGCACTTCGACACCATGGATGGTCTTAGGATCCCTCTCCTCTCAGGATTCTGGGGCAATTTCTTTCAGGATTATAAAGTCTTTCAATACTGCAGGAGAATTTCTCTCAGAATTCTAGGAGAATCCCTCTAAGGATTGTGGAAGAATCCGCCAGGGAGTTCTGGGGATATCCGTCTAAGCACTCTGGGAGAATTCCCAGGAAAAACTTCTCTCAGGATTCTGAGGCAACTCATTACAGGATTCAGGGAGTATCCATCTCGGGAATCCGCGGAAATCCCTCAGGATTCTGGAAGAATTCCTCTTAATTTCTGAGAGAATCCATCTCAGAAAACTGGAGTAATCTGTCCCAGGATTCTAGGGAAATCCTTAATAGAATTCAGGTAGAATTCTTATTGAAAGAGTCTTTCTCTCTTTTCTGGGATAAGGTCTCTCAGGATGCTGGTCTGATAATTTTCAGCATTTAGAAGGAATCTTTCACAGAATTTTGAAGGAGTCCTCAGAGAAAAGTCATTTCAAAAATTCTCAAGGAATTTTGTCAGCAGTATTACATGGAAATACCTATCAGAGTTCTTATGAATCTCTGGATTCTAAAAATAATAATTTCAGGTTTTTGGAGTACAGAAGTAATTTATGGATGATCTGGGTTGATTCCTCTAAGGATTCTGGAAGACCCTCACTTAGGATCTGAGTAAATCTTTCTCAGTATTCTCAAGAACTCCTCTCAGACTTCTTGGAGAATCATATTCATCATTCTGAGAATTTCGGCGAAATTCCTCTTAGAATTCTGGGGGAATCCTGTGTGAGGTTTCTAGCGATACCCTTCTCAGGATTCTGTGTAAGATCCTTGAAAGATTCTGGGAGGATATCACTATGTATTCTACGGGTACTCTTCCCAAGATTCTCTGAAATTTCGGCTTTCTGGGGTAATCTCTGTCAGGATTCTGGGGAATTTGTCCCATGATTTCGGAGAAATCCTTGGGATGCTGGAGGTACATTTTTTCAAGATTCTAGGAACTTTCTTTCAGAATTATTGATTATTGAAGAATCTCTCACGAAATTCTGGGCGGAATTCTCTAGAGAAATTTAATTGTTGTGATTCCTCTTAAGGTTCGGAAGAAATCCTACTTAGCATTCTACGAGAATTCCAGTAGAAATCTGTTTTCTGTATTTTTTCTGTATTTCGTTTAAGTATTCTAGAGGAATCACTCTCAGAGTTCTGAAGCTACCCCTTTCAGGAATTTAGGGAAGTCCTTCTAATGATTCTGAGGGAATGTCTTTTAGGAATCGGCTGTAATTTTTCTGTTTTATGTGGGAATATCTCTCAGATTTCCAGAGAATCCTTCTCAGGATGCTGGGGAAGTCCATTCTAGAAGTTTTCGTAAGCTCTTCCAGGGAGAATCCTCATCAGTTTTTCGGAAAAAATCCCACTTAGGTTTCTAGATATAGTCCTCTCAAGAATCTGAAAGAACCTCTCTTATGATCCCTTTCAGGATTCTGAGGGAATACTTTTCGGGATTCTGGCAGAATTATTCTCGGCATTCTAAAGGATTACACCCAGGATTCTAGGGCAATTCTGGAAAAATACTTAAAAAGGTTCTGCAGTTATTCTTCTCAGGATTATGGGGGAATCCTATCTTCCAGAATTATGTGAGAGTATATCTCAGGTTTCTTTGGCAATCTCGCCCAGTATTTTGAGGGAACCTTTCTCAGGATTCTGAAGTAATCTTTCTTAGGGTTCTAAACTTTCCTTTTCAGGGTTATGGGGCATTTCTGTCAAGTTTCTTGTGGATTTCATCTTAGAATTCCGAAAATATTTTTTTGTGAGAATCTCTCAGTATTTTAGATGAATTTATTTCAAGAATGTGTAAGAACCGCTTTTAGAATTCCTCTCAGGATTCTTGAAGAATTTTATTTTAGGATTCTGGGATAATCAAATTCATGATTCAGGGATCCTATTTTGAGCACTTGCTGCTATAACTCAGTCAATTTCAATCCGATTGGCTTGACTTTTTGAACATGATTAGATACTGTGCGAATCTGATCGTGTCTCAAAAATCAAGTCAATTGGTTCAAAACCAGGCCAAACATATCTAAAGGTCCTATTCGCAGAAGAGAGGCTTTCTTTGGTTTTCCTCGCTTTCGTTAATATCTCAGCTGTTTATTTGAATTATGATTGTCTCCTTGCATAGTACGATAGTCAAAACAATCGTCTTTTGATTTGTACTGCAAAAGTAGTTGAAAAGTGTACCATTACATTGCAATAATTGAAAGAGAAAGTGAATAAAGAGCGCCTTTCAAATGCAGATAGGACCTATTGAAATATTTGGCCTGAAATTGTCTGAGTTATAGCAGCAAGTGCCCAAAATAGGTATTCCTACCCAAATGGTCTCAGACCCTAGTTTATTTTCCAAATACTTCAAGTTGATTTTGCATGATTAAATGTCTGGAAAGGCATATTATGTTTGTATTACATGAGGTGTGAAAGATTTTTCTGACGGGCTTGCTGATCTAGTGGTTACCGCTTCTGATTCATATGCAGAAGGTCCTAGGTTCAATCCCTGGCCCGTCTTTTTCCTCCTACTTTGTATCTTTCTATCTCTTTATCTCTATCTCTTTCTCTTATCTACATATACAATAAAAGAGCGTCCACAAATCACGTCACGCAAAAATGGCCAGTTTTCAACCCCCTTCCCCCCATGTCACAGTTTTTGTATGAGACCTCTGAAATTTTTGTATGAGTTGTCACACTTTACTGAACCCCCTCCCCCTAAAAGCGTGACGTAATTTATGGTCGTTCCCTAAAAGAGTGTATTCATAAGATCATAGTCATCACTAAAACAGAAATGGGTTGAAAACATTGTTTCCCTTCCTTCCAACTTTACTAGCACAGCGTCAATCTATCATATAACGCCTATGAGTTATGCAATCAAGCGAACTGTGCCGCAATATCTTCAGAGTAATAAATGCACTAATCTGTCACCTTACGCCTGGCATCCATGCACCAATGTGTGAACCCATTGTCAACCATATCCCACCAACACTCCGGCATCCGCATGAATTTGTGCAGACGCAGAGGTACACTCCCGTTCAAAAGTTTGGGGTCACCCCCTCAAAAACATGTCATTTTTTTAGGCCCATATCTTCGTCAATTTGCGTCCGATTTCAAAACCCTAGGTTTCATTCAAAAAATAATAAGTCAAAGAAACTTTGAACATGATTTAAAAGAAACTTTTTCAAAAGATTTTGTATGTAAACTTAATCCAAAGTTGCCAAATTTTCTAAAAAATGAATATAAACTTACGGCAATGTCGCTGGAAGTTGGGTCGACCAAATTTCAAGATGAGAGCGGTAATATGACCCATTTTCTATTAGCTTTCAACTGCTTTTTACAGAACTTAGCTAAAAAATCTAGAAAAAAAGTTATTAAGTAAATTAATCCTTGATGTCACCGACCAAAAGTTTGGGGTCACCCCTCAATATGATGTATCGGCCAAAAGTTTGGGGTCACTTTCGTAAAACATGGAAAAGTGATTTGTTGATATCTTTGTCATCTTTCATTCAATTTTAATTCTTCTTGGCTAATTTGAAACAAAATGAATGATACTTACTGCATAGACATTGAACCACACATATTTGTTGAAATTTACATACTAAAACTTAACGTAAAGTTGCCTCATTTTTTGAAGCATGGTAAAATGTGCTAACTTTACATAACATTTTTATATACAAAAATCGTTAAATACGTTAAGTTGAAGACATCAAACGTAAATTTAGTTAATTATCTTTGAAATGAGCCAAAAATAATTAAAATTGAACTATAGATGACGAAGATATCACCAAATCACTTTTCCATGTTTTACGAAAGTGACCCCAAACTTTTGGCCGATACATCATATTGACGGGTGACCCCAAACTTTTGGTCGATGACATCAAGGATTAATTTACTTAATAACTTTTTTCCTAGATTTCTTAGCTAAGTTCTGTAAAAAGCAGTTGAAAGCTAATAGAAAATGGGTCATATTACCGCTCTCATCTTAAAATTTGGTCGACCCAACTTCCAGCGACACTGCCGTAAGTTTATATTCATTTTTTAGAAAATTTGGCAACTTTGGGTTAAGTTTACATACAAAATTTTCTGAAAAACTTTCTTTTAAATCATGTTCAAAGTTTCTTTGACTTATTTTCTTTTGAATGAAACCTAGGGTTTTGAAATCTGACGCAAATTGGCGGAGATATGGGCCTAAAAAAATTACATGTTTTTGAGGGGGTGACCCCAAACTTTTGAACGGGAGTGTATATTCGGTGTGGATATAAATGATTGCAATCCTCACTTCCCAATATTGATCTGCAACCTGACGTGACAGGCACCATTGTTGCCTGAAAAAATAGAAGATCACCAACACTCACACACTGAAGATGTCTGCTTAGTCCCCGACAGATATCTCATTGGTTCCTTGTGTGAGTGTAGCTGGTCTGGCAATACTGGAACAGCATTCACGGGTGGTCAATCAAGCTTAAACTCTATACTCTCTGCACCCTCTATCTCGCTATTTTCCTATATCTAATACACGTCATAAACTTCAGGAAAAAATGCTTGACAAATCTCAGAAGGATTTTCTGGAAGAACACCAGAAAATTCCGGAAGGATTAAAAAAAATCTCCTGAAAGTATCCCATAGATAACAAAGTTCAAAATAAAAG
Organism: Aedes albopictus; assembly: GCF_035046485.1. Lineage (NCBI taxonomy): Eukaryota > Metazoa > Arthropoda > Insecta > Diptera > Culicidae > Aedes > Aedes albopictus. The sequence continues at coordinate 252,527 of NC_085136.1, read as the reverse complement.
AACTCCTGGATGAATCCCAAAAGGAGCTCCTGAAAGCCTTCTAAAAAAATCATGAAAAACTGCCAGAAGAAACTTCTGATCGGATCCGACAAGTAACTCCTGGAGCATTCTCAGAAAGAATTCCAGGAAGATTTCCGAAAGGAGCTTAGAGCATTCTGATTTCCAAAAGGATTTCCAGAAGAAATTCTTAAAAAGAATCCCAGTTAAAAATCCGGGAGAAATTCCAAAGAGGCTTCTGGAGAGAATCCAGTAGAATCCCATGGATAATTCTCAGAAAAAAATCCTTTAGGAATCCCAAAAAATAACTTCAGAAGAAATTCTTGCACGAATCCCAAGGATTTCCCGAGAATATATAGAAATGAATTTCTGTCTATCTGTCTGTCTGTCTGTCTGTCTGTCTGTCTGTATGTCTGTCTGTCTGTCTGTCTGTCTGTCTGTCTGTCTGTCTGTCTGTCTGTCTGTCTGTCTGTCTGTCTGTCTGTCTGTCTGTCTGTCTGTCTGTCAGTATGATGAGATCAAGTTGAGATTACCAAGATCTGATATTCTACCAACTTTTCCGTCATTTATCTTTCCTATATATTCTACGATGTTAGTATTATTATTACTTTTTTGTAATTCTTGAAATGTTTGTTAGATTTTCAAAAGGAAGTTGTTCAACCCTGATACATCTAGATCTAGAACGCTTACAGAATGCATTTACATCAATTTCACGTATTACTTGAGTAATTTGGTGTTACCCAAGAGTTCCATTTCATCAAATACTCATCTCTTCCTCTCAACAGACAGCCCAGCATGGCTTCCCGCACAAACCCTCGGCAGTGGCGTACGACCCCATCAGCAAGCTGATGGCCATCGGAACCAACAGTGGCATCATCAAAGTGTTTGGCCGGCCTGGCGTCGAGTTCTATGGTCAACATCCGGCCACGACGAACGCGTCCGACTCGATTGTCCAACTGCTGGAATGGATCCCCGGCAGTGGTCGGCTCCTCTCGTTGACGGCATCGAATCAGTTGATTCTGTGGGAACCCACCGGAACGGTGCTGGTCCCCATCAAAACGCTTCCCTTCGATGGCAAGCTGAAGAAGATTTCATCGTTGTGCTGTTCCTACATGAAGGACACGGTGTGGATTGGAACAGAAGGGGGTAACGTTTATCAGTTCGATATCAAGAGTTTTTCGGTGCGGGAACCGGTCATCTATCACGATGTGGTTCTCGAACAATTGCCACAATCGTACAAGCTGAATCCGGGAGCGATCGAATCGGTCAAGCAACTGCCAAACAATCACAACCAACTGCTGATCGCCTACAATCGGGGACTGACCGTACTGTGGGACTTGGAAGCATGCAATGTGAAACAGTCGTTTATTTCACCGGGACATGGCCAGAGTGTTGGATTGTACATTTCACCGTGCGGGACACAGTTCACATGGTACCACGGAGATGGCTCCTTCGCTACGTGGGATTTAGATAGTGTGATTCCACCTGAAAACCAGAAGTATGTGCCTTATGGACCAGATCCGTGCAAAGCAATAGACCGGTTAATTCGCGGAAAACGAGGATTATGTGAACTGGTTGTGTTCTCCGGAGGAATGCCAAGATCGGCCTACGGAGAACACCAATGCGTGTCGGTTCACTGCCGAGGTGGCACAAAAGTGGCCTTTGATTTTACCTCCAAGGTTATCGATTTCTTCGTCACGTTCAACGACGAACACCCGGAGCAGGCTGAAGTTCTGGTTGTATTGCTGGAGGAGGAGCTGGTCGCATACGACTTGACAGATGAGACCATTCCACAGATCAACGTTCCATATCTACATTCGTTGCATGCCTCTGCCGTGACCTGCAATCATCTGATTTCCGGTGTAAAGCCAGAGTTGTATCAGAAGATCGTACAAGCCGGAGAGTCCCAAATGGCGGATTACAGCTCCAAACCATGGCCGATTGACGGTGGAATGCTTCCAGAAACAATCGAAGAAGAACGACAAGAGTACGACCTGCTCATTACGGGTCACGAAGACGGTTCCGTAAAATTCTGGAACTGCAGTGACGTTTGCTTGGCCCCAATTTTACACGTAAAAACTGCCCCACTGTTCAACAACAGTGACGAACCGTTTGACAATCATTTGACTACCTCAACTGAACAGTTGGACGAAGGGGAACCTCCCTTCCGTAAAGCCGGCCAGTTTGATCCGTATTCGGACGATCCCCGTTTAGCTGTGAAGAAGGTTCAGCTATGTCCAACAACCGGAACATTGGTGATTGCTGGCACCGCTGGCAATGTGGTGATTGCCAACTTCGAACCATCCCCGGAGGAACCAGGCCCGTTAAAGGTATCTACAATGAACCTGGTTAGCGATCGCGACGGTTTCGTTTGGAAGGGTCACGATCAGCTGAAGGTCAAACGACAGCTGTTGGAGGAAAATCAACCGATTCAGGAGGGCGTGAATGTGGTCAGTGTGTTGCAGATTCTTCCGCCGGCTGCTGTGACCTGCACGGCTGTGCAAAGTCAATGGAATTTGGTTGCGGCTGGTACCGCCCACGGACTGGTGGCGTTCGATTATCACACCCAGCATCTGGTCCTGTACAAGTGCACGCTGAATCCAAATGGTATGTACCGCCTAGTTTATCTTTATGAACATCTATCTATATTTTGCCTTTTTTCTCTTCCCACCCAGATCTCACCGGCGCAGGTGAAACCCTATCCCGCCGTAAATCGTTCAAGAAAACCCTCCGCGAGTCATTCCGTCGGTTGCGTAAGGGACGTTCCACGCGGAACAACCCAAGTGCTCAGGCAACAACCCCGGCCGAAGCTCGGCCCGTTGAGCGGCAGATTGAAGCTCGCCCAGTGGACGATGGAATGGGTTCAATGGTCCGGTGTCTGACCTTTGCGCAGACCTATCTGACCAACCAACAGCACACCAGTGCAACACTGTGGTCCGGGACGAACTCCAGTTGTGTGTCGGTGTTCATCCTGAATGTACCGCCACGGCAGCAACCGCAACCACCGGTCCAGAACAACGAAGCTAACGTCGACGGAGGAGATGTTCCGCCACCGAAACCCATCACCGGCGTGCTGGCTAAGGAGATCCAGCTGAAGCACCGGGCACCGGTCATTGCTATTTCTCTGTTCGATCAGGTGAGTGACCGACGCAACCGACTCAAACAACTTGATTTAGTTAATGATATCCGGGAAATTGGACTACATATTTATTATAACCGGCAAATAATCATTCGTTCTTCTTCCTTGTTGTAGCATGGAGTTCCATTAGAGTTCCAGTCGAAGCCGGGACCTGGCCCACACAAGGTTCTCATCGCATCCGAGGAACAGTTCAAGGTGTTCTCCCTGCCACAGCTGAAGCCGGTCAACAAGTACAAACTAACGGCGCACGAAGGAGCAAGGTTAGTACAATATATAACCTTATTTTACGTCCGTTTATTTTACGCAGAATTGATTTACATCCACTTTTTTACGTCCAAAATTTAGATTAACATCCATTTCAATCATTGCTCTAAATCTTGAATAGTTTTCTAAATATGCACATGTGATGTTCAGTAAAGTTCGAAAGGACATCAAATAGCAACAGCTCCTGATGATTGCTTATGTTAGATGGCAACACTGTTCAAATAGAATCATATCTTGCTGAATATATACATACGAATGGTTGCACTGCAATATATCAGGTCAGGAATCAGAAGGTTGGCTTCAGAAGCACGTTATCCTCCATTTGGGATATTTGACGCTCTTTCATGTTGCATAGAATAAAACGAAGCTGGCAACACTGCTGAACTGTAAATAAAAATCTGAATATGTGATTCATTACAATTTGGATGGTGTTCATGTTCAATGGAGTTTGAAGTAACGTAACATATTATCAGCAAGTCATCTAGATTTACCTTATGTACTTGTCTCTGTAAAAGAAAATTTCTTCAAAATTATCTCTGCAACTCGCAACACTGCATAATGTCAAACATCGATCAACACGGTTTTGAGATAATATATCGAATTCGATTGTTCAGCTAAGATAATGTAGAAGTCAAGTGGCATCTTAAGCGTCATTTTAAAACAGGAATTTTTGACGTCATTTACTAACTCAGAATTCTTGGAGTAACTGGCAACACTGGTCATTCAGATTCAAATATAGATCAATATCACAGTTCTAGTGTGAGATAGACCATTCGAATATTCGACAATGTCATAGTAAACCTCAAGTGCAGTACATTTTTTCAAATTACGATGCAAATTTAGATAAAACTCAATATCTTAGATTCGGTGTGAGATAGGCAATTCAAATATTCGACAATGTCATAGTTAACCTCAAGCGCAATTCATTTTTTCACATCGCGACACAAAAATATATTATTGCTGGCAACACTGATCATACAGATTTAATTATAGCTCCATATCTCTAATATGGTGTGAGATAGACAACCTAAAATTTCGACAATGTTATAGTGCCCCTCAAGTACAGTACATTTTTTCACATTGCGACACAACATGCTATTAATGCTGGCAACACTGACCAAGTAGAATCAAACAGAGCTCAATAACTCAGATCCGGTGTTAGATAGGCAATTCGAATGTTCAACAATGTTACAGCGCACCTAGTGCAGTAAATTGCTTCACGTTGCGACATAGAAATTTCTGACAACACTGATCATACAGATTAACATATAGCTTAACATCTCTGATACGGTGTGAAATAATCAATTCGAATGTTTGACAATGTTATATGTACATTACTTCACATTGCGACACAAAAATTATATTATTGCTGGCAACACAGAGTTCAATAACTCAGATCCGGTGTGAGATAGGCAATTCGAATGTTATAGTGCACCTCGAGTTCAGTACATTATTTCACATTGTGATTTGAATAAAGCTCAATATAGGTTCTAATTTTGAAAATGCCTCCGTCATATGGCATCCGCACCAAGTCACGTGGAGCCTAAGAATTTAACGAATTCAGAGACGGTTCATCCGCTTAGCCTTGAGAAGTTTGCCTTGGAGAGATCCTGATTGATAACTCGCCACCATATCCAGACAGATGCCGACTATACTGGGGTTGGAGACTTTGGTGCGACAGCGAAAAGTACAGCAGTCGCTACTTGTAGCAAAACTTCTTAATAGTGAAATCGATGCTCCAGGGTTGGTTTCTTCATTAAATTTCGGTGTTCCGACCATAGGTACATCTTCGAAATTCGACATTACTGCAACCAACTTTCCGCCGAACCGTGTATGATTACAACGAGCCCTTCTCAGCGTGTATTCGTGCTTTTGCAGATGTGCAAGAATTCTTCGTTTTTAACGAACCGACAAGACTTTTCGCTAATCGTATTAAATCTGCGTTAAATGTCGTTTAAATGTATGTAATATTAATTAATTTTATTCATTAAGACTAACATGTCAGATGAATTGATTAAATTACAAATACAAACTCGATTATCCGAGTGACTCAAAAAAAATCACCCCGGATAATCGAGTCATACGTTTTTATATTGTAGTTGATGTTCTTCAATCAAAAACATTTTGGTAAACATAGAAGATATGTTGTGTGATGTTATAGTGCTTAAATTCAACGACATATATTTTGAAAATGGGGTTTTTGCAATAAAAAAATCTGTACAATAAAAATAATTCATGTTGTTTTTTTTTTTTAATTTCCTTCATTTTTTGGCATTATGCTAGCTGAAATTGTGCAAATAAAGCACATAATTATGTGATTCGTGAATTACCGAGCCAAATTTATTGGATAATCGAATCACGGATAATCGAGCACCCGGATAATCGAGTCCGACCTGTATCTCAGACCCGGAATAAGACAGGCAAATTAAATGTTCGACAATGTTAAAGTACATTGTTTCACATTATGACACAAAAATTATGTTATTGCTGGCAGATATTCAGATATTTTTAAAGCATCTCTGGAGTGAATTTGAGATTCTCCAGATAGAATCGAGAGACATCCCGAAAGCAGTGGCGTAGCTAGGAATTTGGGGCCCGATGCGGATCCAAATTTGTAGGCCCTCCTGAAAATTACAGATGTACATATTTTACAATAGTAAATCTATCCTTCTAACTATCAAATGATCACACCGTTGAATTTTGTACAAAACGTTGAAAAAATATTTACTTTTGTACTCAGCATTAGCGTGATGCTGGCAGTGGTGGCCAAATAACTGACGGAAGGTTAAAGAATATTTTCTGTATTCATTCATATTTTTTTCGGGGATTTCTGCAAGGATAAGTACATTCCGGAATTCCATCAATGCATTGAAGAAAACGGTAAAGCAATCTTTGAAGGAATTCCTAAAGAATTACTTGACGCAATTCCTAAAAAAACTTCAACATAATTCTTAGAAAACAAATCCTTACGCTCATTGCAATGAGATTGTTTAACAGTTTTCTTTAAAAAAAAAGTTACTTTAATATTAATTTGTCTTCAAGAATCGTTCAAGTGATTAATGCAAAGGTGTCATTCAGTATTTATCTAAACACTTCTTCAAGAATTCTTACAGTGTTGTCCCCGAGGATGTTTTCAAAAGTACTTCAGAGTACTTCAAAAGATTCTTGCAAAGGCTTCATCTAGTATTTCTCGAAACATTTGTTCAGGAAGTCCACCAAGGATTCTAACAATAATATCTCTGAGGATTTATCTATAAAATCAAAGAATTCTTAAGGAATTCTGAAAAAAAAACACTACAAAAAATTCTGCAATGATTTTTTCGGAACCAGATATTTTTCCAAAAAAATACATCGGAATTCCGGAATTCGAAAGAGAAGTCCTTATAGAATTTCTTCAAACATTCCTCCATAATTTCTTTCAGGAGATCCTCTAAATATCCCTTAAATGATTTTTCCGCGGAAGTCAAGCATTTCTTCATAGATTTATCCACGGGTTAATCTTGGCATTTCCTCAAGCATTCATTACTCATCTTGGCGTTCCTTTGAAGATTTCTTGAAAATTTCTTACAAGGATTCCTTTAGAAATTCCTTCAAGAATTATTGCAACGCTTTTTTTTTCGAAAAAAAATCTGCAAGGATCCTTCAAGCAGTTTCTCTAAAGTTTCATTGTGAGATTTGTACTAGAATTTATCCATCAAGAAATTTCCAAAGAATCCATTAGATAATAATTAAAAAAAAATCCTCCAAGAACATTCTTAGAGGAACTTCTGTAGGATTTTCTTCCAAAAATCCTTCCGGATATCTTCCCGCAAATTCTGAAATATCCATCTACTCTAGGAGTTTCCCCAAGGATTCCTCCAGAAATTTTTGCTAGCATACCTCTAGGAATTCTTCTAAAAATTTCTATTGCGACTTTTTATAAGACTCCTTAAACGTACTTTCGAAAAACCTTTTGAAAAACCATCCTAAGTTTCCATCGAGCCATCTCAGTCAAAAATTTCTCCAGGTTTTATTAATGATTTCTTCAGAAATTCCTCCGAAAATTAGTTTAAAAAAATCTTTGTGGATTCCTGGTAGGGTCAACGTGCCTTAGTAAACTTACAATCCCAAATTCATCTTATTCGAAAACAAAGCGATTCCGGCACTGATTGATTACGTAATGTTTGTTATCATTCGTGCCACTTCTAACAAACAAGCGTTTTATTCCTTTGTTTTCAGTAGAATGAAAACAGGAGTATATATGCTTATATAGTAAAGGAACAGATACCCTTTTATAAATTTTTGTTTCTGTGTATTTTAACTTATACTAATTCTACACTTGAACAGATACCTGATTTGATGAGATAAAATCAAATAATTTCTTCAGAAGTTTCTCCAAGAACTCCTCCTAAGACCGTTTTGCCACTTTCTTCATATAGAATATTCACCTTCCAATCCAATTCTTCAGGAATCGCTTCAAGAATTCCTACGGGATTTTTTACAAGGTTTTCTCAAATATTTCTTCAAAAAAATCTTTCGGAGTTTCTTTAAAGATCTTGTTAGGAACCTCTGCGAAGGTTTCATAAATCGGATGAAGCATTCCTTGCTTAATTTATTCAATAATTTCTCCAAGAGCTCTACAGAGGATTACTTTTGGGCTTCAAGATTTCTACCAAGGTTCTGTTCAAAATTCTAAAGGAATTCCTTCAAAGAGGCCTTTCGAAATTCTTCCCGAATTTCCTTCAGCAATTTTTCCAAACATTTCTTTAATAGTTTATCCAATAATTCTTTTGCGATATCTCCAAATATTCAACTGAAAATGTAAGAATTTTTTCAAGCATTCTCACAGAAATTCCCCCAAAAAAATCTACTGGCTTTCTTAAGAAATTGTTGTGAACTCGCTTAGATTTTTGGATTTTTTTTTAATTCGCAAGAGTGTATCTTATAGAATTTCAAAAGTACCAATAGACGGAATTCCGTAAGGAATTATTAAATGAAATTTCCCGAGGAATTACCATAGGAATTTTCCGAGGAACTACTACAGTAATTTTCTAAAATTGCCGCCTCAGTTTACAAACGAATTAACTAAGGAATTTTCAAAGGACCTGCCGAATGAATTACGAAAGTAACTTTCGAAAGAATTACACAAGTAATTGTTAGTTATATTAAATAGTTAAATTAATTTTGAATATTGTCCAAAAATTTCCGAACCAAATTTCAAAGTTATATTAAATAGTTAAATTAATTTTGAATATTGTCCAAAAATTTCCGAACCAAATTTCAAAGGAATGGCCGAAATAGTTTTCAAAAAATGTCCAAGAAAACCCCAACAATAATCTTATAGGAAATTTCGGATCAAATCCAATAAAAATGGCTAGAAAAATTTGTAAAGACTTTGCTAAAAAAACGAAGAGTAGTTGTAAATGGAATTTCCAAAGAAATTTCCGTATAAAGCATTGTCGAGAACTGATTAAAGAAGTTTATAAAGGAATTGCCTAACAATTTCCCAAAAGAATTGCCATAGGAGTTTTCAATGAAACTTGTAACAGAAATGAAACTTGTAACTTGCTACCAAAGGAATTGCGAACACAATAATTGATGTAATTTTCAAATGAATTACCAAAGAATTTATTTAAAAATAATGAAGAATGTATTCAGAAAAAAAGTATTTAGGAATTCCCAAACCCATTTTGCGAAGAAAATTTTCAGAGTATCTGATGAAAGAGTTTTCAAATAAATTTTCAAAGATATTCCTTAACGAATTCTTACACGGATTTCCAAAGTAATTACTGAAAAAGATCCTAAAGAAATTTCCAAATGAAAATTCTAATAAAAAATGCAAGATTTTTTTCAAGAATTCTCACAGAAATTCGTTCAAGAAATGTTATTGGAATTCTTTCAATAAATTCTTTAGGTATTTTTCCAAGATTTCCATCTATTGATTCACTTGGCGATAATACCATTTTCATCCGGATTTCCTTCACGATTTTTTCTAACGTTTTTATCAAACATTTTTCCAACTGAGAAACTCCAAGAACTTTTTCTTAGATATCTTTTACGATTCATCTCGGAACCACTTCAAGGGCTTCTTTACAAATTTCTCCAAGATTTGCTTTGAAAGTTGCTACAGCGATTGCTTCGGAAACTCCTCCAAGTGTTTCTGAAGCAATTTCTTCAGTATAATGTATTCCCAAGAATTTGATAAAGAGTTTTTTTTTAAGATTTCATGAAACGATTCCTTTGGGGCTACCCCATATGATCCCTTGAGCAAATTTCTCAGAGGAATCCTTTGGGAACTCCTTCAAGATTTGTTTTCAGGTGTTTCTGCAAGGGTTCATTTTGAAATGCCTCAAATGGTTTTTCTTGAATTCCTTTCAAGAATTTCTTACGAAGCATTGTTCAAGCATTTCAAAGATATCTTCAGAAATTCTTTCAATAATGACTATTAAATCGTCCAAAGATTCCTTAGGCATTTTTTTTTTCAATTTCTCTTTCACAATTCGTTCATGAATCCTTGCAGAAATTCCAGTAAAGGCTTAATCTTTTTCTCCAAGGATTTTTCCAAGCTACGTTTCCAAGATTTTTTCATGGATTTCTCAAAGTTTTCCTTCAGATAATGCCACAAGGATGAACACATTCATCCCTAAAGGATTCCTGTACACATTCACTCAAGGGGTGTTACAAAAATTCCCCCAGAAATTTCTCCACGGAAATTTATAATAATTCTTTAATTTTTTTTTATTTGCATCAACGAATTTGAGAGGAATTCTTAGGCGTTTATGCCGTTGATTTCTATGAAAAATAATATACCCATTTCATAGTTAATTCTTCCAAAAATCCCTTTGCTTTTAAATGTTACTTCAGGAATCCTTTACGTTATTCCTCATAGTACTTCTACTACTACTTCATACCCAATGATTTTTTTTCCGAATACATCTTAGAGTTCATCTAGAAGACTCTTAGAGGATTCCTTTAAAAATTCCTGCAAGCATTTCTACAAAGATTCTTTCAGTCATTCCTCCAAAATTCCTTTAGAAAATCTCACAAGGATCCATTCAGGAGCCATACCTGAGCAAGCATGATCTCAGAAATTCATCATGGATATTTTCCATGAGGAACTCCTGCAATATTCCTTCTTGGAGAAGTCTCTAAACGAATCCTTGGAGAAATTCCTTAAGGTTCATCTGATGGTTTCGTTAAAGGACTTCATGACATAATCCTTGAAGGACTTTATGAAGGGATCCGAAGAGGTATTTCTGAAGGAATGCTTGAAGGAATTCACAAAAAAAGTAATCCTTGAAGGAATATTTGAAGGATTGATATTTTTTAAAGAAATTCCTGAAGAAATTCTTGGAGGTGTTCCTGAAGGAATCAATTCAAGCATTCCAAAATCAATACTTAGAAGAATTTCTGAAGCAATCCAGTAAATCTTAGAGGATTTTTTGTAGAAGTCTTTGAAGTAACTGCTTGATAAATCGTAATACATATTCCCGAAGGCAAGGTAAATATATACCTTGCCCGAAGGAACTCTTGCGGAAACCCTTCAAAGAATACTTGGAAAGAAAAACTTGATGAAATCGTTGGAATACGTTGATTGCACTTATTTTTCATACTAAAGCAAAAAAATCGAAAAGCTACGCCACTGCCCAAAAGTACTCCTGAAAGCCCCTGTAGGATTACTTAACATAGGCAACCACCCAACCTTCACACTAAAACTATTTCCGATTTAATAAGGTGATAAAACACACCTTAAGCCGACGCCTTAAGGTGAAACATTTTTTTAATACAACTATGGCTGCCACATTTGCCGACTTCAACTCCTACTCACGTTTTTATTAGCACTGAACTTGAAAATTCGTAAACAAATGCGTCTGATTTGGATTACCTGCCTCTTTTTTGCAAGTGGGCCAAGCCAGGATAAACAAATGCAGCGTAGTTTGATGCTTTGTTCGTCATGTTTGTGCCTCTAAAATTTGTATGAAAAATTGAAATAGGATTTATTGATATTTCTCCTCACTGATTTCAGAAAAGTGTTTTCAAGGTTATTAGTGTGTTTGGGCATCTGTTACGTTCGGGCGTTTTTTACTTTCGGGTATTTATCATTCGGGCGTTTGGACATGTAACATAACCAATTGGTCAATCACCAGAATGATCTTGTCATTCTGAAAAATTGTGCCGAAGATGACACATTTCTTTCTGCTCTGGGTCCCAAGATAAAGAAGCCTAATACTCACCAAACAATAGAAAAATCGCCAGAATGTTCTTATCCTTCTGAACAACTTTGCCGAAGACGACACTTTTCTATCTGCTTTCGTTACCGAGATAGAGAAGTCTAAAACTTTACTGCATTATAAACGCCAACTAGCGGCGAAATCGTCAAATAATTGGTGTATCGCTAGAATATTCTTGTCCTTCTGAACAACTTTGCCTAACCCGACACTTTTCCACCTGCTTCCGTTACCGGGAAAGAGAAATCTAAAGCTTTACTTGATTACTAGCGCCACCTAGCGACGCAATTGTCAACTAATTGAAGAATCGCCAGAATGTTCTTGTCCTTCTGAACAATTTTGCCGAGGACGGCACATTTCTATCTGCTTTCGTTACGAAATAGAGAAGCCTAAAACTTTACTTGAGAACTAGCGCCGAAGACGACACATTTCTATCTGCTTTCGTTACCGAGATAGAGAAGTCTAAAACATTTCTGGATTGTAAGTGCAACCTAGCGGCGAAATCGCCAACTAATTGAATAATCGCCGGAATGCTCTTGTCCTTCTGAACAATTTTGCTTAAGAACTCACTTTTCTATCTGTTACCGCGTTTTCTATATCGTTACCGCGATAGAGAAGTCTAAAGCATTACTGGATTGTAAGCGCCACCTAGCGGCGAAATCGCCTACTAATTGAAGAATATTCTTGTACTTCTGAACAACTTTGTCGAAGACGACACTTTTCTATCTGCTTTCGCTACCCAGATAGAGAAGTCTAAAACTTTACTTGAGAACTAGCGCCACCTAGCGGTGCATTTTCCAACTAATTAAATAATAGCCAGAATGCTCTTGTCGCTCTGAACAACTTTGCTGAAGTTGTCACTTTTCTATCTGCTTTCGTAACCAAGATAGAGTCTAAAACCTTACCAGGTAACTAGCGGCACCTAGCGGCGCAGTTGCCAACTAATTAAAGAATCGCCAGAATACTTTTGTCGCTCTGTACAACTTTGCTGAAAACGCTTTCGTTACCAAGATAGAGACATCTAAAACATTATTGGATTATAAGCGCCACCTAGCGGCTAATTGAAGCCAACTAATTGAAGAACCGCCAGAATGTTCTCGTCCTTCTGCTGAAACTTAACTAGATAACTAGCAATAGCCCCAGGTAATGGACGGTCTTTTGTAGCTCGACCAGTGTTGCCATCTGAGGTCATATTTCAAAACAGTGAATGACCAGTGGCCCACACGTGATAGCCCTTGGTCAGTACTCAAACTTTGCTGAACTCATAGAAAAGATAAACTAGCATATAGTATCCCAACTAACATTTTCAGCGCTATAAGCTTCAGTCATTTGCTTTCTGTTGTGTAACCATCGAGTAAAAGCAGTCAACGCTGAATAAAAGGAAAGCTAGTCAAATATAAATCATAAGCTAATACACGACTGCAAAACAAGCACCATACAGCTACCAAACTCGGTTTTCAGAAATCCATTACTTGTCACTGGGGCTGCCTTTACTCCACCCTATTCCAACTCCGGGAGATTTCCCGGAAGATGTGAAAACTTGAACACATCGAATAGGAGTCCCCACTAACAAAACAGCTGCTACTATACAGTACAATTCATTATACTGACAAATCCCCAAACCAGCAGCGCTTTAAAGGCCGTTATGCGATTTCATTACGGTTAGAAGCTGTAATAAAGAAACTGTTGGTTTATACCAACACGGCTTGTCGGATATAAACATTATTGTCAAAACAAACTTTAAGCGGGATATATAGCTACTACACAAATTCTTTACAGCTATCCATGTATGTGCTGTGAAATTATTTGGGTTGCTTTTATTGCACTTTAATTCAATGCCGGTAGATTTGCCGGAAGATGTGCAAATCGAGTAAGTCCCAGCCACTACAACAGCTGCTTTTATACAGTACGTTTTGTAATGTTGCCAAAACACAAAACAGCAGCGCTTCGTAGCCGTTTAAAGAACACTCTTTCAGCTAGAAGTTGTGAAGAAGAATCTGTTGGCGCAATCACACAGCTTGTTCAATGTAAACATTATTGCGTTTGACGTTTCACAAGCTTTTGCAGCAAGATGAAGTTGGGTAAGGTTTCTTGTGGCACAATTATGAAGCCTTGTCTGAAGTAAAACAAAACGGGCTATTTTCTATGTTATTTATATATAGCAGTGTGGCAGCGAGGACATCATCGGGACCAGTGGATACGGAGATCGGGAGTTCGATTCCAAATAGCGGCAAGTACTTTAATTATTCAATTTTAAAAGTGATAATTCCAGTTCCACATGTATTGCGTCACGATATCCATAACCTAATTATATTTAACCGTTTAATTTGGGGATGCCGTATAACTATTATTTAACAACTGCGAAAAGGCTGAAAAAGCGCCTTCTCAAAATGTTTTTCAGTTAGTGGTTACATAGGAGCCGAGAAAAGAGCTATGACTTGGTGGCATAGAAGCTTCTCGCACAGCATATACATGCTGATTAAGTTCGCCAGATTCATTGGTATAGGGCTTGCATAGAAGCTTCCATCTATATGTACAACACAGTAACTCAGCATCAAGCCGTATTGAGGACGCTTTGTTGACGTTTACATTCACAATAAATGTTAGTTGGGTAGTGCCACCTAGAGGCGCATTTTCCAACTAATTAAAGAATCGCCAAAATGCTCTTGTCGCTCTGAACAACTTTGCTGAACACGACACATTTTCATCTGCTTCCGTTATCGAAAAAGAGAAATATAAAACTTTATTTGATTACTAGCGCCACCTAGCGGCGCAATCGCCAACTAATTGAAGAATCGCCAGAATGTGCTCGTCATTCTGAACAACTTTGCCGAAGACGACAAATTTCTATCTGCTTTCGTTCCGAGATAGAGAAGTCTAAAACGTTACTGGATTATAAGCGCCACCTAGCGGTGAAATCGCCAACTAATTCGTTGAATCGCTGGAATATTCTTGTCCTTCTGAACAACTTTGCCGAAGACGACACTTTTCTATCTGCTTTCGTTACCGAGATAGATTGAAACTTAACTAGATAACTAGCAGCAGCCCTAGGTAATGGACGGTCTTTTGTAGATCGACCAGTGTTGCCATCTGAGGTCATATTTCAAAATAGTGAATGGCCAGTGGCCAAAATAGTACATCATATTCTAAATGTACACTTAAATTTTAGGGTTCGCCGTATAGCTTTCGCGACATTCATGTGCACCCTGCCGGCGTCACATCCACAAGCCAGCCCATCCAAAACTGGACCACGATCACCTGCTCCTCCAGCAGCATCACCAACAGCTCCTGCTGCGGAACCTGCCCCAGCATCTGGTTCTCCATCAGCCGAAGCACTGAATGCAAACCCCGCGGAACAGGCGGCTCCGGTTCCCGAAGTTATGAAGCACTACGAGATCAGTCTGCTCTGTCTGACGAATCTTGGCGATTGTTTGGTCCTATCGATTCCGGAACTGAAGCGGCAACTGAACGCGGCAGCCGTCCGAAGGGAAGATATCAAGTAAGGATTAAACGATATCATTCTGTTGAGGTTGTTTTACTAAACCGTTCCTTAATGTTTCCAGTGGTATCTCTTCGCTTTGCTTCACGAACCATGGAGAAGCTCTGTACATGATGTCTTCGTCTGAGGTGCAGCGAATCACATTGTCCACGTCGAAGATTGTTTCCCCGACCGGTTACATCGAGCTGGAAGATTGGTCTCAAGTCGAACAGGAAGAGACAGAGCAGGCAGTTGAAGCAGAAGAAACTGCTGTAACACCGGAAAATGAGGAACCCATCGCTGCTGCGAGATCGGTTGATGCTTCCTCACCCTTGTCGGTAGTGGTGACGGCCATCAACGGAACCGGTTCCGGAGATGGTCTAACCAACGGCGTCGGCAGCGGAGATGACGCTTCTCCCAACAAAGCCGCCAACGAGACCATTACCAGCTCGATCGGCGACATTACCATTGACTCGGTTCGTGATCATCTGAACTCGACGACCACGACGCTTTGTTCGACCACCACCGAGGAGATCGTCGGTAAGTTACATAGAGGGGAAGGTGTATTCCACTATGGGGAAAAAGGGATTGAAACTTGGAAATAACTGAGTCTTTTGCGTCGACTATCGCAAATCTGTGAAATGTCATGAATATCATATGATTCTTTGATCTCGATACAAACGTTTAAGTCTACGATTTTTCTGATTGAATCACTGTTTCTTAGGACGACTTTCGGTGCTGAGTACGCATTCAAACAACGTAGCTTCCTCCGCCAAAACCACCGACGTGACCACTCTCAATTCTTCTAACATCAAAGATTTGAAGCACATCGGGTATGTAAAATATCATTTTTCTCTGTGACAAAAAGTTACTGATTTTGGTGTTGTGAGTTCATCTTAACATCAAAGTCAGCCATCATTTTACAAGACTAATTCACGCTTTTTTGCAGCGATTCCACGGAAACGGCCTCCAACTCGGTGATCATCAAATCGGTCATCACCACGGTTAAGCACGGAACCAGTCACGTCAACGGAGAGCACAATTCGACCACCAAGACCGAGAGCACCAAAACCGTCTCGACCGGAGGCGGTGCTGCCGGTGGAACGACTGTGTCCCTGCTCCGAAAGGAGAGTCAATTCTAAAGTGAACCGAACCGAACCGAATCGATAATCAAAGCATGCAGTTAGTAAGATATGACACGACGTAACGAAGCTGAGCAACTATGGATAAAGAACGATCGACAAACCGCCAAGAGGATAGATACAACAGGAGGCGGACGATTGTTGTCGTTGTGTTTAAGTTTGAGCTAGTTTATTAATATTTGCGATTATCACTTTTAACGCAACAGACATTTGCTATTTAGCAGTAGAAAGGTAAGTATTTTATTATATTCTTTTCGGAATGTTCACGACGCGTCCGTGTGATATTTTCCAATTTATTTAAATTTTTACACAAAAAAAGAAACGTGGTAGGCCACGTCAAAACAAGGCTCTGTTGCAAGCCTACTTGGATGGGCTTGACCGCCTCCACACTTCATCAACTTCTGGTCCGACGAATATTCAAAAGCGTGCATTTAAGCAACGAACAGAAGACAAAATCCCATTTCATCTTTCGATCGAAACCGTCGTGTGATAATGCAAAAACATTAGAATAGAGATACCTTCAAAAGCTACATTCACAGAAGAAAACATTACACAAACAAAACCATATTATACAGGAGACAAACTGCCTTTGCGTTGCCTTCTTCGAATTTTTTAAACATGAATTCTACCGAAGATGAAAAGATTTGTTCGAACTGTGAATCGTTAATTAAAAAAAAAATGGGTCGCTTACAGAAGGTCGTATTAATGTTAGTTTATTTAGAGATATGAACACGAATGCAACGGTACGGAGAACCCACAGTCTGCCCGCCGTATGATGCAAGATTTCCGAATGTATTTTAATCCTTCATCCCTCCCGATAAGCCAAGCCAAGCGCGCACGCGTATTCTTCGTAAAAATTCGAAAAACGAGATCGATCCTACAAAGTATTACTAACTAGTGCTCCCTCCTCTAATGGACGTTTTCGGGAAGCAACGAAAATTCTGGACGGAGGGACAAAACGAAATGAGGGCGAAACACATTTTTAAGGCATAGCGATTGGTATTTATATAATGTATTACATACTTGAACGAAGCGAGAGCCTCCTTCGGTTATATATAGTTGTAGTCGTATTTTTTGATGCAATTTACATGCGTAAACGAAAAAGAGAGAGTACTATACTTACGGTTAAGTAAACCTTAAAAACATACAAACGAGCAGAGTAGATGAATAAATATGTCTTTTTATGTTAAGTGATGTATAAAGTGGCGTATAGCAGAGTTTGTTGTGTGCTAAAACAATTCGAACGATCCTCCAATTTTACTTCATTACCAACGTCAGGCCGGAATCAGGAATCAAACCGCTTTTTACTTTATCTTGATACCTTGTTGGCTAAGTAACTTTCCTCTTACGCCGAGCTATCTACGTCGGTCACACTTATTGTTTCCCACCGAGAATTAATTGTAGCACTTTGCGCTCAAAAACTCCAAAACAGTTTCGGTCTACCTCCTTCAATATTCACACCTCCGTAGAGAGCAACCACAATCAGTCCCATTCACAGCCGCAAATCTTCAACAACTTCTAACATATCCCCATCGATCACTACCTCAGCATGAACACCACTAGGTCTGCCTCTGTCTCTACTCGCAATCATGTACTTAGTCTTGGTAGAGTTAATCGTCAAGCCTATCCTTGCTGTCTGTCTCTTCAGAGGAGCTTAACCTTCCTCCACACTGCCCTGCGATCGATGCCGATGAGATCAATATCGTCCGCAAAGCCGTGAAGTATGTGCGACCGTGTAATGATTGTGCCATTCCTCTGCACGCCAGATCTCCTAATCGCTCCTTCGAGTGCAATGTTGAACAGTAAATTTTAAAGGGCATCACCCTGTTTCAATCCATCTAAGGTCACAAATGAGGTAGACACGAGATAGGTCTGCAATCCGAATACTTGATTTTAATTCGTCCAGCGTTGCGCGTATCAGCCTAATTAGTTTCACCGGTAAACCATGTTCTGACATTCTGGCACACCACACTGGAATAGAATACATTCAGGGTGCCTGTCTGGGTCATGTTGACCCCAACATCTTACTAGGGCTTGTACAAGGGTTAAACATTTGATCCGTCGGCTTGCACGATAACCAGCCTGGTATTCGCCTACGAAGGACTCCTCAAGCAAGAGGTTCCAGTTTGTTGAACAGGACACGCGACAGTGTCTTATACTGTGAACCTTTACAAAAATCTGGTGGATTGATTAATGTAGCTGCGCGCTTCCTTGCTCAAAAAGTTCGACCGGGACCACGCCCTTCCCAACAGCCTTACTGCTTTTCAGCTCCCAAAGGGCCTTCTTCACCTCATCTAGTGTTGGCGGTTCCACTGATTGCTTGACCGTCATCCACTATGTTAATCCTGTTCCTAGGTGCTCCTTCATAGCTACCATTCAACTAATTATTCCACCTGACTGCCACAATAGTTTTGTTTGTCAGCAAAATTCCTTCCAATGTGCTCCTCATGTACTGGCGCAGTCTTGTGCCGCGCGCCATTGACAGTTGCATAAAACCTCTGCATATCGTTTCTGTCCATATTTTCCCGCGCTTCAGAAATGACACTCTCTTGGTGCTGCCGTTTTTTAACTGTGGTGGATCGGCCACTTCCATTCGACTGCTAGCGGCATTGTTTTCGTTTGCTAATCGTTGGCAGTCCTCGTCAAACCAACCATTACGTTGGCGTCGCTGAACGGTACATATCACATCTTGGGCTATTGTTGTCACTGTTTCATAGATAATCCCCCATAAACTGTTGACATATCCAGATCCATTGGTCTCTCCTATCCTGTTGTCTAGCTTCTTTGCACAGCACCTTGCAGCAATCCCTTCGGCTGACAAGCGTTAGGTATTGAATTGGTTCTGTTGTTTCTTGAACTCGTGGCACTGGATAATCGCAGGCGAATATTTTCGACTACAGGATAGGATATCCTAGCCAATGTTCTGATCTCTGTCTATACTGCCGTTCTCAGCATAATTGTCTCATGCAGATAAGGATTTTCCGATGGAATCGCAGGAGTTATGGCATTTCTGGAGGAATCTCGAGAAGATTTACCGAAAGTATTGCAGCAAGTTGGTATGCCAGGAGAAGTCCATAAAAGCATTCGTGGAAGTACCACAATTAGAATTTCTGAAGGATTGCTAATAAGAATTGCTTGAGCTGGATTTCATAGAAGAAGATCAACAGTCCCTGGAGAAATCTCATGAGGTAATTTTGGAAGAACCACTGGATAAAATCTCAGGAGGAAATCCGGGAAAAATCCTTGAAAAAATCCCTAGGAAAATCATCGAAGAATCCCAGCAAGAAAGTTTGAAGAAATCTTTAGAGGAATCCCTTGTAGTATACCTGAAGGTACCACAGTTAGAACTCGTGAAGGAGTTCTAACAGAATTTGCTGGAAGAACCTCAGCAGGAGTTGCTAGAATTCACGGAGGAATGTAAATAGGAACTTCTGGAGGAATCGCATGGAAATTTTCTGGAAGAATCACCGAACGAAGTTCTGGGAAGATCCCAGAAAGATGGTCTTGAATAATCCCACTAGGAATTCCTGAAGAAATCTCAATTGAAATTTCTTGAAGAATCCCTAGAAGAATTCGGTAGGAATCCATGAAGAAATCCCTGGAAGCATCTGAATCGATAGAGTCATTCCTAGAGGAATTCTTGGAGGAGTCACTGTATGAATTGCAGGAGTAAAGCAAAAACAGCTTAGAATGAAGAATCTCGAAAAACCATGAAATTTGAGGTGTCGCTTGTTGATGAATGGATCCCGGAACCACCAGAACCGGTTTCCGGGAAATACGTATATCGGGTATAAAACTTACATTTTAATTTTTACATCCGCGATGGTTTCATAGGGCCCATATAGCCGAGGCGGTAAACGCACGGGTATTCAGCATGACCATGCTGAGGGAGACGGGTTCGATTCCCGGTCGGTCCAGGATCTTTTCGTAAAGGAAATTTCCTTGACTTCCTTGGGCATAGAGTATCTTCGTGCCTGCCACACGATATACGCATGAAAAATGGTCATTGGCAGAGGAAGCTCTCAGTTAATAACTGTGGAAGTGCTCAAAGAACACTAAACTGAGAAGCAGGCTTTGTCCCAGTGAGGACGTTACGCCAAGAAGAGAGAAGAGAGAGAGAATGGTTTCATTTCCCAACAACTTAACTATAAAATACCTCGTAAACTACTATCAGTTTTCCATACCAGACACCATGCTAACTATTTAGAGTTCCAGTGCTGCCAGTTTCACCAAACAGTAGTATAATCACTACAACAGAACTCTTTAAAAAATCTATCGAACAATCATTAGGAAATTTTCTACAGTTTTTAGTTTCTTATGAACATCTTCAGAAATTAATCCAAAAATCCTCCAGGTGTTTCTTCAGAAAATCTTCCATAGATTTTTTTTTCAGGAGTCTATACGAGGATTCTTTCAGGAAATCACCAACGGATTCCTTCCGAAATGCTTTTAAAGACGATTTTTTTTCAAGAAAATCCAAGGTATCTCCAGAAATTTCTCCTATGTTTTCTTTAGACAATCTCCCACTGACTCCTTCAGCAATTCTTACAAAGATTACTTTCGAAATTCTTGCAGGAATTATTTAGGAAATTTCCTTTTTAGATTTCTCCATAAATTTATCCAAGGATTCCAAGCCTAAGGAAATTTAGATTTGGTATAAGGAGTGTATCGGAAAGTAGTTGAAAATGTTCAGGATGCTCTATCTCGAAGCTGGGTTGGTCTGTTCATTTAGGTTCTTCTATGAAATCTTCACAATATAGTTAAGTTTAGTTCAGCATGGAAACATTTGGAATGTTTAGTATTATTGAAAATATAGTTTAATGAATACACCTCACAAAATAAAAATCTGCACAAAATGCAATTTTGTTAAGATTTTTCAACATTTCAAAAATCTGTTACGAATAAAATTTGTATGATAAAAAATTTGGAGAATAGTGATGCTTGTTAACAGTTATGTACACATAACATATCATTCAACACCGACTTTCAAAATTCATATTTTCGATAGAAAAATCTGCTATATCTACAAAATGGTCCACTCCAAAAAACGTCTATTTTTTGGTAAAACTTTGAAGTTCTGCTTCTAATATCTTGAAAGGTTATAATAGTAGTTTACGCAACAAGGTGCAGAATGAAGATTTTTACAGCACGAGTCGTACATTTATCCAACGAGGCTTGCCGAGTTGGATAATTACGATGAGTGCTGTAAAAGTCGAGTTCTGCACCGAGTTGCGTACAACGTTTTTTGCAATTTCATAAATTACCACTTGAGGATAGTTTTTAACAAAACTTTTTGATCAAACTGCATACTGATGTTCATAGCCATGTTTAAGAAAGTTTGATCATAGCAAATTATGCAGTGCAGTTGTCACAAATTTCCAAAACTGCGTCCAGAAAGCATCAAGAAGTTGATCAAAATTGAATACAGTGCTGTAATGGTTCATTACGCAACGCAAATCAGTGCTGTAATGAACCATTACAGCACTGCTTATTTAGTGTGGGAAAGTAGGCCTTTTCCTGACAGATTTGCGTGAGGTAAAACAGCCTATTACGATGAGAAATTGCAAAAAATTCTATTTTTTGCTCTAACTTACTTAAATTAAAAAACATACCCTATTTAAAAAAATGCGAATTTTTCATTTTATGTACCTATTTTTTATTTGCGAAAACTTGATTTGGAGGAGCATAGAAAAAAGGGGTTCCCAAAAATGGCTTTTTTTCATTTTTAAGAATTGCGCTTAAATTCAGTGAAGAGTTTTCTTGAAAAAAATAATTTGCCTATATCATGGAGATTCTGGAGCTTATTATATTTGCACAAAAAAGTTGACAATTTTCGAACATTATCGAACTTTTTTCGCAATTTCAATTTTTTTGAAGGTGTGCAAAAAAATAAAAACATGCGTTCAGTAATCTAGGTTAAAAACCTAGTTAAAAGAACATTTTTAGAAAATGTTAAAAGCTACTTCTCTTTTCATGGATTTGTACAGTATCTTCAAAAATTAAATTACTTAAAAGTTGTATTAAACTATTTTTGATGCTATTGTAAACATTTTCAACTACTTTACGATACACTCCTTAAGTTCCTTCTGAAATGGTAGAATTGTATGGGTTCCTTCTGAAAGTCAACCAGGAATTCTTTAAAAAATCTTCTAGAAATTCATTTAAAAAAAATCTTTGGAAATTTCTCCACGGATTCCTTTAAGAATTTGTACAGGGATTTCTTTCAAAGGAATTTCTAAAGAAATTCTTTCAAAGATTCTTTAATAAATTCTTCCAAATATTTCTCCAGAAATTCGTTCAGGATTCCTTTAGTAAATCCACCAAAGATTTGTTCAGGAAAGGCTCTAGGGATTCCATTTGAAATGTTCACATGAATGTATAAAGAAATTTCTTCATGATCTCATCCAGAAACTTCTGCAGGAATTTCTCTAAAGATTCTTCCATTATTTTTTTTCAGTGATTCAGGCGGCAATTCCTCCAGAGAATCCAGCATGAGTTTATGCAGAGATTCCTTCAGAGTTTCTTCCAAATATTCCTCCATGTATTGCCGCCGAAATTCATCCGGTATTTTCTCTAAGAATAACTCTAATAACATTAACTTCTCCACGGATTTTTCAAGAAATTTATTCAAAAATATTTCTTAAGAATTTCTAAGGAAACTCCTTCTGAAATATGTCAAGAGCTGTTTTAGTGATCTACGCAATTACTCATCTATGGGTTTCTCCAGGTATTTTGGACTTTTTTCAGAAATTCGTTCACCAATTTCTCCAAGAATACTGACAGAAAATCCTCTAACGGTTTTATTAAAGGATTCTCGAGGGATTTTCCTATAAATTCTTCATTATTTTTTTTCCAACTATTCCTCCAAGGGTTTCCCTAGAAGTTTTTCCAGGAAATTCTTAAGAAATTCTTACTGGGATTCCTTCAAGAATTTCCCTAGGATTTCTTCAGAATTGCTTCAGAAATTCCTTCAAGGTTTCTTTCAGAAATTCCTGCTAGGATTCCTTCGGAAATTACTTTGAGGAGATATTTTTTTCTCCAGATGCTTCTTCAGAATTTTAAGGACTGTTTTTTTTGGAATTTCAGCACGGGATTCCTTCAAAGATTCTTCCATGGTTGTTCCAAATTTTTTTACAAGTCTATTGTTATCAACCAGTTCGTAGACCGTTACAATAGGACAGATCGGTGAAGTACTAGATTTGTAGTAATGAGCTGAATTTTAGTATGGTGAGAAGGTCAATTCTCCGTTTCTGCAATGAAATGGTGCAAAAAGCGTGGGTATTATGATTCCTTGCCTAATTTGATGCTGTTTGAGCAAAACTTTGGGTAACAGGTGTGTTGTTTTCTCCATTTCTTGCAACATAAACAACATAGTTATCCAAAGTTTTGCTCAAACAGCATCAAATTAGGCAAGGAATCATAATACCCACGCTTTTTGCACCATTTCTTTGCAGAAACGGAGAAATGACCTTCTCACCATACTAAAATTCAGCTCATTACTACAATTCTAGTACTACACCAAACGTGTCCCATTCTTTATATACCAATACAGTTCGGACTCTGTTCGATTACTAATAAAATGAACAATCCTCAAACATGAACATCTCAAGCACCTTCTGTGCCGAAACACGTTTCTACCCAACCCATGTATCTCTCCACAAAAACATGAATGAAAACAAATTCTGTACAATCATTCAAGTGAACCGGTCGCGCTTGATTTTAGTATCGAAAGCGAAAGGGTGGAATGCCGAAAAACTAGAACATCACAGTCCACTTTAGATCGGAAGGAACATTCTCGATTATCCGGAGTTGGGTTCTGATGCTTTCCAAACTAATATCTGGGAGACGGAATGCCGTACAAAGCTTTGGACTGGTTACTGATCCTTTCCTCAAATATATGTTTGGAAAATTTCGAAACCCGACTTCGGTTAATCGATTTCGACCTGTATTTCAAAAAATCCTATAGGATTGCTTCGGAAACTTTTCCCAATGTTTCTCCAAGAATTCTTTGAGAAATTGTTTCAGTGATTTCTGTAGAAATTTCAACAAGGTTTTGTTAAGAAATTTTCTTTTGCGTTTCCATCAGGAAAATATCCTGGGTTGTCTTTAGAGATCCCTGCAGAATTTGTTCCAATAGTCCTCCAGGGATGTTTCAGAAGTTCTTCCGAAAATTGCGCGAGAATTACTGAAGAATTCTTTCAGGAATCTGAAGGAATTTCCAAGAAATCCCTAGAGGATTGTCTTAAGGCGAAACTGGAAGGATTTCCTCATTTTTTTTGGTTTTTGATTTTTTATTAAATAACGAAGCAATATTTCCAAAATCGGTTTTCGTGCACATGTAGAGTATGGATCAAGGTATCTTCTGAATTTTTTTGTGGTGGAAAATGTTTTCCATTTTTACGGAAACCATTTTTTTGTGTTCTTCTTCTTCTTTATGGCTCTACGTCCCCACTGGGACTTGGCCTGCCTCGCTTCAACTTAGTGTTCTATGAGCACTTCCACAGTTATTAATTGAAGGGCTTTCTTTGCCTGCCATTGCATGAATTTGTATATTGTGAGGCAAGTACAATGATACACTATGCCCAGGGAGTCGAGAAAATTTTCCCGACCGGAACGGGAATCGAACCCGCCGTCTCCGGATTGGCGATCCATAGCCTTAACCACTAGGCTAACTGGAGACCCTATTTTTATTTTTTTGTGTTATTTTGTTTAAAAATGGTTTCTGCAAAAACGAAAAACATTTTCCACCAGGAATTCAGGAGATACCTTGATCCATACTCTGCATGTGCACGAAAACCGATTTTGAAAATATTGCATCGTTATTTTATAAAAAATCGAAAACCAAAAAGTGAGGAAATGGATCCAGTTTCGCCTTAAGGATAAACATCAGAGAATACAAATATGGCTGCCACAATGGCTGACTTGGACCCCTACTCGCGTTTTCAAGAGCAACGATCTTTAAAATTCGTAAACAAATCCGCTCGATTTGGAAAAGCTACCTCTTTTTGCAAGTGAGCAAAGACAGGATAAACAAGCACGGCTTGGTTCGATGCTTCGTTCGTCAGATTTGTGCCTATAAAGTTTGTATGCAAAATTGCAATGGGATTTCTTGATGTTTCACCTTAAGAAATCCCTTAAAAAACTCCAGGAGATACCGTTCTGTCTGGGGTTCGTCCTGAAGATCATTCAAGAATTTTTCTAGAAATTTCGTCAGGAATTCCTTCGGAGCACCCTTATGAATGTTTTGTTTCGGAAAATCCTCGTGGAATTCCTTGGAATAATCCTCCAGGAATTCCCTCAGGGATTCTTCTAGAAATCTAGAAGAACTCCTGGAATTCCCTCAGGGATGTCCTCGGGGATTCATCCAGGAATTTCTTCTGGGATTCCCCTTAGTATTCCTTCCGAGATTTCCCCGGGAATTCCTTCCGACATTCCCCCGGGAATTCCTTCCGAGATTCCCCCGGGCATTCCTTCCGAGATTCCGCCGGGAATTCCTTCCGAGATTCCCCCGGGAATTCCTTCCGAGATCCCCCCGGGAATTCCTTCCGAGATTCCCCCGGGAATTCCTTCCGAGATTCCCCCGGGAATTCCTTCCGAGATTCCCCCGGGAATTCCTTCCGAGATTCCCCCGGGAATTCCTTCCGAGATTTCCCCGGGAATTCCTTCCGAGATTCCTCCGGGAATTCCTTCCGAGATTCCTCCGGGAATTCCTTCCGAGATTCCCCGGGGAATTCCTTCCGAGATTCCCCCGGGAATTCCTTCCGAGATTCCCCCGGGAATTCCTTCCGAGATTCCCCCGGGAATTCCTTCCGAGATTCCCCCGGGAATTCCTTCCGAGATTCCCCCGGGAATTCCTTCCGAGATTCCCCCGGGAATTCCTTCCGAGATTCCCCCGGGAATTCCTTCCGAGATTCCCCCGGGAATTCCTTCCGAGATTCCCCCGGGAATTCCTTCCGAGATTCCCCCGGGAATTCCTTCCGAGATTCCCCCGGGAATTCCTTCCGAGATTCCCCCGGGAATTCCTTCCGAGATTCCCCCGGGAATTCCTTCCGAGATTCCCCCGGGAATTCCTTCCGAGATTCCCCCGGGAATTCCTTCCGAGATTCCCCCGGGAATTCCTTCCGAGATTCCCCTGGGAATTCCTTCCGAGATTCCCCCGGGAATTCCTTCCGAGATTCTCCCGGGAATTCCTTCCGAGATTCCCCCGGGAATTCCTTCCGAGATTCCCCCGTGAATTCCTTCCGAGATTCCCCCGTGAATTCCTTCCGAGATTCCCCCGGGAATTCCTTCCGAGATTCCCCCGGGAATTCCTTCCGAGATTCCCCCGGGAATTCCTTCCGAGATTCCCCCGGGAATTCCTTCCGAGATTCCCCCGGGAATTCCTTCCGAGATTCCCCCGGGAATTCCTTCCGAGATTCCCCCGGGAATTCCTTCCGAGATTCCCCCGGGAATTCCTTCCGAGATTCCCCCGGGAATTCCTTCCGAGATTCCCCCGGGAATTCCTTCCGAGATTCCCCCGGGAATTCCTTCCGAGATTCCCCCGGGAATTCCTTCCGAGATTCCCCCGGGAATTCCTTCCGAGATTCCCCCGGGAATTCCTTCCGAGATTCCCCCGGGAATTCCTTCCGAGATTCCCCCGGGAATTCCTTCCGAGATTCCCCCGGGAATTCCTTCCGAGATTCCCCCGGGAATTCCTTCCGAGATTCCCCCGGGAATTCCTTCCGAGATTCCCCCGGGAATTCCTTCCGAGATTCCCCCGGGAATTCCTTCCGAGATTCCCCCGGGAATTCCTTCCGAGATTCCCCCGGGAATTCCTTCCGAGATTCCCCCGGGAATTCCTTCCGAGATTCCCCCGGGAATTCCTTCCGAGATTCCCCCGGGAATTCCTTCCGAGATTCCCCCGGGAATTCCTTCCGAGATTCCCCCGGGAATTCCTTCCGAGATTCCCCCGGGAATTCCTTCCGAGATTCCCCCGGGAATTCCTTCCGAGATTCCCCCGGGAATTCCTTCCGAGATTCCCCCGGGAATTCCTTCCGAGATTCCCCCGGGAATTCCTTCCGAGATTCCCCCGGGAATTCCTTCCGAGATTCCCCCGGGAATTCCTTCCGAGATTCCCCCGGGAATTCCTTCCGAGATTCCCCCGGGAATTCCTTCCGAGATTCCCCCGGGAATTCCTTCCGAGATTCCCCCGGGAATTCCTTCCGAGATTCCCCCGGGAATTCCTTCCGAGATTCCCCCGGGAATTCCTTCCGAGATTCCCCCGGGAATTCCTTCCGAGATTCCCCCGGGAATTCCTTCCGAGATTCCCCCGGGAATTCCTTCCGAGATTCCCCTGGGAATTCCTTCCGAGATTCCCCCGGGAATTCCTTCCGAGATTCTCCCGGGAATTCCTTCCGAGATTCCCCCGGGAATTCCTTCCGAGATTCCCCCGTGAATTCCTTCCGAGATTCCCCCGTGAATTCCTTCCGAGATTCCCCCGGGAATTCCTTCCGAGATTCCCCCGGGAATTCCTTCCGAGATTCCCCCGGGAATTCCTTCCGAGATTCCCCCGGGAATTCCTTCCGAGATTCCCCCGGGAATTCCTTCCGAGATTCCCCCGGGAATTCCTTCCGAGATTCCCCCGGGAATTCCTTCCGAGATTCCCCCGGGAATTCCTTCCGAGATTCCCCCGGGAATTCCTTCCGAGATTCCCCCGGGAATTCCTTCCGAGATTCCCCCGGGAATTCCTTCCGAGATTCCCCCGGGAATTCCTTCCGAGATTCCCCCGGGAATTCCTTCCGAGATTCCCCCGGGAATTCCTTCCGAGATTCCCCCGGGAATTCCTTCCGAGATTCCCCCGGGAATTCCTTCCGAGATTCCCCCGGGAATTCCTTCCGAGATTCCCCCGGGAATTCCTTCCGAGATTCCCCCGGGAATTCCTTCCGAGATTCCCCCGGGAATTCCTTCCGAGATTCCCCCGGGAATTCCTTCCGAGATTCCCCCGGGAATTCCTTCCGAGATTCCCCCGGGAATTCCTTCCGAGATTCCCCCGGGAATTCCTTCCGAGATTCCCCCGGGAATTCCTTCCGAGATTCCCCCGGGAATTCCTTCCGAGATTCCCCCGGGAATTCCTTCCGAGATTCCCCCGGGAATTCCTTCCGAGATTCCCCCGGGAATTCCTTCCGAGATTCCCCCGGGAATTCCTTCCGAGATTCCCCCGGGAATTCCTTCCGAGATTCCCCCGGGAATTCCTTCCGAGATTCCCCCGGGAATTCCTTCCGAGATTCCCCCGGGAATTCCTTCCGAGATTCCCCCGGGAATTCCTTCCGAGATTCCCCCGGGAATTCCTTCCGAGATTCCCCCGGGAATTCCTTCCGAGATTCCCCCGGGAATTCCTTCCGAGATTCCCCCGGGAATTCCTTCCGAGATTCCCCCGGGAATTCCTTCCGAGATTCCCCCGGGAATTCCTTCCGAGATTCCCCCGGGAATTCCTTCCGAGATTCCCCCGGGAATTCCTTCCGAGATTCCCCCGGGAATTCCTTCCGAGATTCCCCCGGGAATTCCTTCCGAGATTCCCCCGGGAATTCCTTCCGAGATTCCCCCGGGAATTCCTTCCGAGATTCCCCCGGGAATTCCTTCCGAGATTCCCCCGGGAATTCCTTCCGAGATTCCCCCGGGAATTCCTTCCGAGATTCCCCCGGGAATTCCTTCCGAGATTCCCCCGGGAATTCCTTCCGAGATTCCCCCGGGAATTCCTTCCGAGATTCCCCCGGGAATTCCTTCCGAGATTCCCCCGGGAATTCCTTCCGAGATTCCCCCGGGAATTCCTTCCGAGATTCCCCCGGGAATTCCTTCCGAGATTCCCCCGGGAATTCCTTCCGAGATTCCCCCGGGAATTCCTTCCGAGATTCCCCCGGGAATTCCTTCCGAGATTCCCCCGGGAATTCCTTCCGAGATTCCCCCGGGAATTCCTTCCGAGATTCCCCCGGGAATTCCTTCCGAGATTCCCCCGGGAATTCCTTCCGAGATTCCCCCGGGAATTCCTTCCGAGATTCCCCCGGGAATTCCTTCCGAGATTCCCCCGGGAATTCCTTCCGAGATTCCCCCGGGAATTCCTTCCGAGATTCCCCCGGGAATTCCTTCCGAGATTCCCCCGGGAATTCCTTCCGAGATTCCCCCGGGAATTCCTTCCGAGATTCCCCCGGGAATTCCTTCCGAGATCCCCCCGGGAATTCCTTCCGAGATCCCCCCGGGAATTCCTTCCGAGATCCCCCCGGGAATTCCTTCCGAGATGCCCCCGGGAATTCCTTCCGAGATCCCCCCGGGAATTCCTTCCGAGATCCCCCCGGGAATTCCTTCCGAGATCCCCCCGGGAATTCCTTCCGAGATCCCCCCGGGAATTCCTTCCGAGATCCCCCCGGGAATTCCTTCCGAGATCCCCCGGGAATTCCTTCCGAGATCCCCCCGGGAATTCCTTCCGAGATTCCCCCGGGAATTCCTTCCGAGTTTCCCCCGGGAATTCCTATCGCGATTCCGGCGCTTTGCTAACCCCACTACATCTGGTATGAGGAAGTTGGATTGTATAGACACACACACACCCCTGGGAACCAATAAGGGAATATTCGTAATTAAAAGAAAAACAATTGGCAGATTTGTACATATACAAACATTTATTTATGAAAATTATCATCTCAATAAAGTAATTTCACTTTATCTTCGGTTTCCCAAATGTTACTTTGTATTCTTTCATATATATTCTTGCATTGTTTATTAATTTTCTTTTCTGTATTTAATATATATCTGGCTGCATTTTCTTCTCTTTCTAGTATTATCTCAGCGAGTTTATCTATATATGTATAATATATATTTTCTTTTGTCTTCTACCTTCACACTATTCATTGTGTCTGTATGCCGAAGGTAGCAAGGAATAACAACACCCGATCAGTAATTTATCGTAGATTTTACTTTCACATCTCTTCTTAAGTACCTATCTGAACTTATTTTTTTTATGTAAACAGCTTCGTCTTCCTTGTTCTACCACAGATTGACAAATAATTCAACTAATTGAGTAATGTTTTCGATCAAGTTCTGATTGTGACTGTTTCGATTTCTATAGTTGGGTAACAATTTCCACTTCTCTCGTTCTCCTGAATTTCACCCATTGTCAGACAAAACAGCACCCAATCTCACACACATATGCTCGGATAAACTACAAAACACTGGACCAAGGGGACGTGCACTTCACTGATGTGAATCTGGCCGTCCGCTTGGCCCATTCCGTGTGTAATAAATGCAAAAGAATGTGTCTTCTGTCGTACCCCCTTCCGGGGAAAACGCTTTTGTACCGCTAAGCTCGTTTCCAATTATAAGTCTCGCTCTCACCCGAACCACAGTCTCGCATTCATACTTCACGTGCTCTAAAAAGCCTTAAGGAAACACAAATTACTCTACTATAGCTGTCTCTAGCTAAATAGGGTCATACATTCGCAGTCCATGCGTTCCTCACGCTGCACTTGACATTCTTCATCTCACGGATACGGATAACACTAACACTGCATGATTTGCTGTGTGTATGTGTGTATGAGTTCATTGAATTTCCTCCCTAACGTTTGATTCTTCTTTGTTTTGACAAAGCTTATCTCCTACTAACTTCGCTACTACTTGTCTAGTTTGTGCTTTTCGTTTTCGGTTTCAACATTGATTCGTATCTGATTTCTTTTTCTGTTTTGTCTTGTGTTTGTTTTAGTTGACGTTCTGTATTTTTGGCAATTATGTGTAAACTCCCTAAATATATGGCTTTCTTCTACAACAAGTTTATTTTCTGCATCGGTTTAAAGTGGGTATCAGTTTGTTCGCTATTGTTCTTCAATGGATGCTTCCAAGATTGATTGAATATATTTACACTGATTTGTTTTGTTAGCGGTTTTGTGATTTTGTTTTACTTTTTGCGCTCGGTTATACAACAGCTTCGGTTATGCATTATGTGTGTAGATTATTTATTTTGTTTGTCGAACTACCATATGCTTACTATCGCTCACTTTCACTTTACATGTTTCGCTGTATTGACGTTTAAGTTTTTATTTATTTGCCATACACAATTGTCCAACAGTGAAGTTATGGATTTGATAGTAACTCTTCTGTAAAGTATGAATGATATTATCGATCGAAACAAATTGAGAAGAAAAAAATCAATGTTCAATAAACGAGTAGAGATCATATGTGATGCATTCAAAACAGTGAACAAACACTAACAAAAAATCGATCATTCCAAATTCAATCATCTTTTTTCTAACATTTTATAACAGTAGACTACACATTTTACACGAATGAGTAATTCTATTATTTATCTACTTTTGTTTTCTTAATATATAGCTTGTATGACTACGATTTTTTTTTCTTCACCGTTTACTTTTAAACAGTTTCTCCTTACATCTGAATACTTTATTTGTGTGCGTATTGTGTGCCCAAGCAGCACTCTTTGTCCAATAAACGGTCACCTTCATTTCACATCTGATAACTGTAACCGCAACCTATTTTAGACAAGTGTACTGTCCATAAATGCATAACTTTTCCGCATAATTCTGTCTCATCGCGATAATAAAAAAAAAAACAGTCAAGATGACAGCACATTTACTTTTGAAAGAAATTCTGTCTCATGGCGACAGTAAAAAATAGTTCACAGCGCGTCCGGATGACCGTATTCTAACTTTCGTAATCAACACTCAAGGCGACAGTAGACAATCCACAGCGTGTCCGGATGACCGCACACTTACTTTTGTAAGAAATTTTGTCTCTTGGCGACAGTAAAAATAGTTCACAGTGCGTCTGGATGACCGTATTCTAACTTTCGTAATCAGCACTCACGGCAACAGTAAAATAGTCCACAGCGTGTTAGGACGACCGTACGCTTACTTATACATATAAGATATTCTATCTCATGGAGACCGTAAAAATAGTCCACAACGCGTCCCGATCACCGCACATTTACTTTTGTTAAAATATTATGCGTTGCGCGAAAATTTTTGAGCGCAAGAGCTCGTATACCTCCGCCAGTACGGTAAATCGTGTCGGTGTTTTCGGCGCAGTAATCTTTGGCCCATTCGCGCACTTATCGTAAAAGACACTAGAACGATTAAACGTACGAGCGGAGGTCTATTAGCGATTTTGCACCATTTTCGCTCTCTATTTTCTTGCAACGGATAATAGTTCACAGCGCGTCGGAATGACTGCATTCTAACTTTCGTAATCAGCACTCATGGCGACAGTAAAAATAATCCACAGCGCGTCCGGATGACCGCACATTTACCTTTGTAAGACATTCTGTCTCATGGCGACAGTAAAAATAGTTCACAGCGCGTCTAGATGACCGTTTTCTAACTTTCGTAAGCAACACTCACGGCGACAGTAAAAATAGTCCATAGCGTGTTCGGATGACCGCACGCCTACTTTTGTAATAAATTCTATCTCATGGTGACAGTAAATATAGACCACAGCATGTCCGGATGACCTCACCCTTGTTTTAGTAAGAAGTTCTGTCTCATTGTCTACTGCGCGTTCGGATGACCGCACCCTTACATTTATAAGAAATTCAGTCTCATAGTGGTAGTAAAAACAACAGTACTTCGCGTTTAGTGAGTGATCGGAGTGACCGCACTCTTACTTTCGTGAGAAACACTCTCATGGCGATAGTAAACATAGTCCACAGTGAGAGGGCATTCTTTTGCAGTGCTTGGGAAGGTGGCAATCCCGTGGAATCGATATGTATTGATGGACAGTGTGCTGCTTGGGTGTATATCTCCTCTCTTTCCACCTTCGTAAATTTAATAATCTATACACTGTCTCTCGGGATCATGATTTGCAACGCCGATTTGATCAAGAATTTGATTTTTTTTTCGTGAAATCCTAACTGTTTGCGAATGAGAAAAAGATATTTGAAAATAGCTTATTATGGCACATACCTAGGTACGAACGCATTCACTGTAAGGAACAAATAACAAATTCCTGTTAAGGGCGGACGGGACGGTCGAGGAAATATCCGCCATTGCTCTGTGGCTACTGAGATGGTAATCTCAGATTCTACTTCATATTTTGCAACAAAAACCTATCATTGTGTATGCTCACTTGCAGTGCATATGCTGATTGATTTTCAACATCTTCAGTGCGATAGAACTCGAGATTACCATCTTCAAAATCGCGAGGCAAATTGTTAGAAAGAGAGGCAAGATAGGAAAAATAACACGGCGTCCCGTTTCACCTTAAACGTTCAATGATATTTTTTTTTAACAGGTTAATTGCGGTAAATGAGGTGTTTTCAAATGTTAGGATAGAATTGTTCCTACTCTGTGCACACAATTAAACAAACACAACTCAACGTGTGATCTCTAGAACGCTAGACTATTCTTCTAATTCTCATATGTTTTTCTCATTCGTGCTTTGAAATGTTTCGCCTTACTTTATCTTAATTATTTTTTGTTTTGTCATTTTTTTTTCTTCTTCAGTGTTAATGTTGGCTTTTACTACAATTTTATTAGGCCATTTCATTTCAGTTTACTTAAATGTTTTTTACTGTCATTTCAATAGTAACTTTACCAACACTCTGAACAGGGTTATGTCGGTGCAATTATAATGTAAATGATCGGCGGCATGCAAAAACAAAGCGTTTTTCTATGATTTTTGACTAGATTTCTGTAACGTGAATCGAAAAACTTTTCAAGAAACAAGAAAGCGCAAATGCAAACTACACTGAACGAAAACCTCACCCCGAAATAGACTGATTAGTTCAAATTACCACAATCGTGTTTTCGAACGACGAATCAGCCGTATGAAAATCATCCTAAAATAGAATGAAGATCATCTCGAATGCGAGAAGTCGACGCGAGAACAGATATTAGTTTTGTTTGAAGCGAAGGCAACACAGATTCGCTGAACTTATTCAGCGTAAGCATTTTCTTGATAGTTATACTCGCGACATTCAAATTTTTTCGTTGCAAGTTCTATTTAGGACAGGGCATCTTTTGGAAAAGTGTGCCCGTGACCTGACAACTCCTTCGCACATCGTTCGTTTATAAGGATACAATTTGTGTTATCCATCGCTATAAAACAAGGTTGCTCGAACATTCCATTTTTATATCAAGACCAACAATTGAAAAGGCCGCATCAACATTTCGCAAACAAACACGTTTCTGTCGACTTAGGGCCTTCTGGGATCCACCCACGCATCTCACCACCATTAACAGAAAGCTTAATGTTTGCGCTTTCTGTTAGTGGTGGTGTGTGGGTAGAGTTCAAAAGGCTTCAAGTCGACAGAAACACGTTTGTTTTTAAAATGTTGATGCGGCCTTTTCAATTGTTGGTCTTGATATGACTGTCATCCAAATTTAGGATAACATAATTGGGTTTGTGAATCATAACGGTTTCCGATCGAATGTCGTTAAGGGGCGTGATCGTATCGCTTCTCAATCGATTTCAGGCTGCGGTTTGTATTCAGTGTATCATTTGTAACAGTAATGCCAATGCTATTCATTAATGCCCTTCGGAAAATTGTCATGTAAAAAAAAAAAATTTACAACTATTTTTGATTTTTTTGCAAATGAAACCTCAATTTTAAAGACTTTGTCAAGCATTAATGAACAGCATTCCCAAGCTTTTTCTATGCTTTGATAATGTATTCACGATTTCCGATACTTATTCTATGAGTCCAGTAGAGCGAAACTTATCGGATTGATCTCGTTTTAAGGAATAAGTAAGCCGAACTGTAATGCATGGATATTTTCAGTTGAAAATGGCGATAAGAATACCAAATTTATTTTCGTTGCAATTGATTTTACTAAAATCAGATAAACATGAGCTACGCAAAATAAAGTTTCAAAAAATCAAGCGAAAAAATTGAGCACCTTTGCGATGTAAAAGTATATTACCTAGTGGATAAAAGACTCAACTAAATAGGAAACAATCATGCATACCTACATGTTGATTGTACATTATAGTTGCTGCTAACGGATTTCCTATACATTTTAACGGATCGTATAAACCTAACATGCATATTGTATATAGAGCATTTCGATACATGATGATCGTTATCACTGGTTTCAAAACGGAAAGTTATGTACCTCTACTACAGATACCTCCTACAAGACAAATAGACAAAGTTAAAAACTGATTGCCAGTTGAAATCGAGTGTTCGTTCGTTAGATTGCAACATGTTAACAAAATTGATAGCTGATGAGACCACCCTTTTTTTTAAACCTTCCTGTTTTGAAAGGGAAGGAAACATAATCCAGTTCTGTGCGAAAACATGAGATCAAATTTCACCAAAAAAAGCAAGTGCCGATTTTGCGGTTCTGTGCAGGACTTTTTCCTGCGTTTTCACGTTATTACCCCTATCCTTTTTTTTCTGGATGTGTCCGTTCGCTTCGCTTCGCGCAGTGTGTAGTAAGTTTTTGGCAAAAAGAATGTGGGTGAAGATCGGCTTGTGTGGTGACTACTGCCGGGAGAATATGGGAGCGTAATTTGATACCTCCTTTCGCTTGTTCGTTCACGAGAACGGGTGGTCCGCCCTTGGATCGGCTCGCGTCAGTGATCCCTGGTGCTACCGGCATCGTCATTGATGTATAGTTTCTAGAAGGTAATGGTGAAAGATGAAATTGGAATTATTAGTCTTCGACATCGTTAACTAGAAGCTGCTACACTGGTATAAAAGCATGGGCGTAGCCAAAGGGGGGCAGGGGGGCGTGACAGTTTCCTGGGATTTTCTAAGGAATTCCTCATGGGATGGCTTCCGGGATTGCTTATGGGATTTCTCTAGGAATTCATCCAGATTGCCCTCCAAAACTTCCTCCAGGGATTCTGCTGTATATTTCTTCTGTGTTCTTTTCAGCGACAACTCCAGAGATTATTTTAAAAATTCCTCCAAGGATTCCTCTCGGAACTTTTTTTAGAATTCCTTCAGCTGTTCCTCTTGGAGTTCTTTCAGGAACTTCTCCAAGAATTAATCCAGTACTTCCTCCAGGAAATGTTTGGGGATTCCCTTAGGAATTCCCCTTGGTATTGCGTGTGGGATTCCTACTGGGGTTTCTTCAGGAATTCCTCCTGAAACTACTACAGGGATTCCTCAAGGAGTTCCTCCACGAACTCCTCCTAAGATTCCTTCAGGATATCTCCAAGAATTTCATCTTGGAATTTTTCCTGGGATTCCTCCAAGAATTCTTCCAGACATTCACCCGAACATTTCTTCTGTGATTCTTTCAGAAATAACTCCAGGGAAATTCCTCCAAGGATTCCCTCTGGAACTCTTTTAAGAATTCCTTCAGGAGTTTCTCTTGGAATTGCTTCCAGGATTTCTCCTGGGGTTTCTTCAGGAATTCTTGCAGGAATTCTTTCAGGAACTGCAACAGAGATTCCTTAAGGAGTTCCTCCACGAACTCTTCTTAGGATTCCTTCAGGATTTCTCCAAGAATTCCATGTGCGATTTCTTCAGGAATTCTTCGTGGGATTCCTCCAGAAATTCCTCAAGGGATTCCTCCACGAACTATTCCAGGGATTCCTGTGGAAATTGCTGCATAAATGTCTCTAGAGATTCCTCCACGAATTCTTCTAGCGATTTCTCCAAGAGTTTCTCCAGAGATTCCTCCGGGAATCCCTGCAGGCATCCCACTAGTATTCCTTCAGAAAGAGTTCCCGAGTGAAATCCTGGTGAAAATCTCAGAGGAATCCATGGATTATTCCAAGAATTTTGCCAGGATTTCAATCGGGTGTTCCTTCTGTAATACTTTCTGGAACAACTTATTTTAAAAATTTCTCCAAAGATTCCCCGTGGAACTCTTTTGAGGCTTCCTTCCAGAATTCCACCTTGTGTTCTCTAAGAAACTCCTCCAGGAATTTATTAAGTACTTCCTCCACGAACTGTTCAGATATTACCTTAGAAATTCCTCCTGGAGTTACTTCAGGAATTCCTCTAGGGATTTCTTCAGGCATTGCTATTCCTCATCGAACTCTTCCAAGGATTTCTTCAGAATTTCTCAAAGAATTTCATTTGCGATTATTTCGGGAATTACTCCTGGAATTCCCCTACGAATTTCTTAGGAGATTTCTCCAGAAATTTCATCAGGAATTCATTCAGAAATTCTTCCCGGAATTCCTGGAGGTATTTCTCTAAAAATTCCCTCAGGAATTCCTCCAGATACTCCACCAGAAATTCCTCTAGAGATTTCTCCAGGAGTTCCTCTGGTGTTTCCCTCCTACAGGAAATCTAGGCATCCTTCCAAAAATTCCTCCAGAGATTCTTTCTTGGATTCTTGTAGAGATTTCTCCATGAATTCTTTCAGCGATTCCTACAGGTATTCTTCCAGGAATTGCTTCAGGGACTCCTCCAGGAATTACTCCAGGAACTCATTCATGGATTCTTCAAGAGATTTTTCCATGGATTTTTTCAGAGACGTGTACAGAAATTCCTCCAAAGATTTCTCCAGGAATTACTTCAAGGATTCCTCCAAGAATTCCGTCGAGAATTCTCTTAGGCATTCTTCCAGGGATTCGTCCTTGGATTCTTGCAGAGATTTCTTCAGGAATTTTTTCAGAGATTCTTCCAGGTATTTCTTCATATATTCCTCCATGAGTTGCTTCAGGAACTCCTCCAGGATTTCATCCAGGAATTTCTCCAGGGTCTCCTCGAGGAATTCCTCCGGAAACAACCCCAGGAATTTCTTCAGGGATACCTCCAAGAATTTCACCAGGAATTAATCTGGGAATTACTTCATAAATTCTGTCTGCAATTCATCCAGGAATTTTCTAATGAAATCCGTCACGCATTCCTTCAAAAATTCGTCCAGGATTTTCTCTAAGAATACCTTCTGGATTTTTTTTTTCCAGGAATTACTTTACGAATTTTTCCAGAATTTCCTCCAGGAATTCCGCTAATAATTCCTCCAGGAAATCCTTCAGGGATTTTCCAGCGATTTCTCCGCGAATTTTTCCAGGGATTCTTTCAGTAAATCCTTCGGATATGTTTTCAGAAATTCCTCTGGAAATTTCTCCTGGAATTCTCAAGGGATTGCTTCAGAAATTTCTCCCAGAGGTACTCTAGAGAATCCTCCAGAAATTCTTACAGTAATTGGTTCAAGAATTCCTCTAGAGATTCCTCCAGAAATTCCTTCAGGCCTTCCTCCAGGATTTCATCCAGGAATTTCTCCAGGAACTCCTCCATGAATTTCTCCGGTAATTGATCCAGAATTGCTCCTGAACAACCCTCAGAAATTTTGTCATCAACTTCTCCAAGAATTTCCCTAGGAAATTCTCTAGGAATTTCTGCAGAAATTTTTCCGGGAATTTTTTCGGGAATACCTTCAGGAATTTTCCCCAGAAATATTTCCAAAGATTCCTTCAGCGAATTGCTTCAGGAATTCCTCCAGAGATTTCTCCAGGAATTCCCCAGGGATTCTTCTAGGAAATCCTGTAGGCATTTCTGCAGAAATTCTTCCGGGATTTTTTTCGAGAATACCTTCAGGAAATTTTGAGGAATTTTCTCCAGGAATATTTCCAGAGATTCCTTCAGGAATTGCTTCAGGGATTCCTCCAGAGATTTCTCCACGATTTTTTCCAGGGATTTTCCAAGGGATTCTTCTACGTAATCCTTCAAAGATTCCACCTGGAACTCCTCCAGAAATTTCTCCAGGAAATCCTCCAGAATTTCCTCCAGGAAATCCTCCAGAATTTCCTCCAAGGATTCTTCCCCGAAATCCTCTAGGAATTTCTGCAGAAATTGTACCAGGAAACTCTCCAGGAATATGTTCAGGATTTTTTTTTTGGGATTCCTCCAGACATTCTTACAAGAATTCTTCCAAAGATTCCTCCAGGAATTGCTTTGGGGATTTCTCCACAATTTTTTTTCACGGATTCCTTAAGGAATTCCTTCGAGGATTTCTGCAGAAATATAGAAATAATTAAAATACAAATAGAAATCAATTCCTCTACAGATTCTTCCAGATATTCATCCAGTAATTCTTTCAAGAATTTCCCTAGAGATTCATCCAGGAATGCCTCCAGCAATTCCCACAGAAATATCTCTAGGAATTCCTGCAGGCATTCATCCAGAATTTGTTTCCAGTAATTTACCTAGGAACTCCTCCAGGACTTACTCCAGCAATTTCTTCAAGAATTCCTCCAGGATTTTTCCAGGAATTGCTCCTGACCATCTTTCAGAAATTATGTCAGCAGTTTCTCCAAGAATTTCACCAGGAAATCGTTTGGCAGAGCTTTCCTCAGAGATTTCTTCAAGGATTCCTCCAAGCATTCCTCCAGATATTCCTCCAGGGATTGCTTCAGGGATTCCTCCAGAGATTTCTACACAAATTTCTCCAGGGATTTTCCCAGAGATTCCTCCAGGAAATCCTTCGAAGATTCCTCCAGGAACTCCTCCAGAAATTCGTCCAAGGATTCTTTCAGGAAATCCTCCTCAAGAGATCTTTTCAGAATTCCTCTAGAGATTTCTCCAGGAATTCTTCCAGGGATTGCTCCTAGAATTTATCCAAGAATTGCTTCAGGAAGTTCTCCAGGAATTCCTGCTGGGTCTCATATAAGAACTTCTCCAGAAATTCCTCCAGCGATTACACAAGAAATTTGTTCAGAAGTTCCTCTAGGCATTCCTTCAGGAATCTCTCTAGAGATTTTTCCAGGAATTGCTTCAGAAATTTCTCTAAGAATTCCTCCAATATTCCTTAAGAGATTTCTTCTGAAATTTGTCTAGGGCTTCCTTCCTGATTTTTTTCAGAAATTTTTCCAGGAATTGCTCCAGGATTTCTCCCTGGGATTGCTCCGGGAGTACCTGAAGTGATTTCTTCAGAAATTCGTCTCAGTTTCTCTTCAAAGATTCATAAGGGAGTTCCTTCAGAAATTAAAAAAATAACTTCAATCATCTTTTTCAGGGATGTACCCAAGAATGTTTCCAGGATTACCTGATGATTTTTTTTAATTGCTCCAAGAATTTCTGGAAAAATGTCTCCAGCGACTAGTATTGTAAGAAAATTTAAAAAGGATGCATACAGGAATCAGGACATTATGCAGGGATTCTTTAAGCAATCCCTCCAGCAGTTTCTTCAGAAGTTTACTCAGGGATTCCATTAGCAATTCTTACAATAAGGGAGACAATAAGTCCTCCAGTGATTCTTGCAAGCAACACACATGCCACAAGAGTCACCCACCGCACCGCAAGTTCTGGTTGCGTAGAAGTGACTTACTTCAAACATATAAGAACTTACATGCTGAAAGTGCTTTCGGACATTTCTCCAGGGAATCCTTCAGGAATTCACCCAGGAAAGACTCTTTCGGAATTCTTCCAGGAACTTCTCCCGGAATGTCTCAGCACCAAAATTTTTCTGGGAATTCCTTCCTAAATTCCTCCACACATTTATTTTTGAATATATTCCAGGATCTTTTCAAAAATTCCATTGTTTGAGAATTCTCCGAAAATACCTGCAGCAAAATTCTTCAAGAAGTTCTTCAGACATTTCTTTGAAAAATTCTCATAGGAATAACTCGAGGGTTTCCTCCAGTGTTAGTTTCAAGGCTTTTATGAGAATTCTTTCAAAAAATCTTCGTAGGATCCTTCTCGGAAAAACGCCAATTGACTATACATACATACATTCTATACATTCCAAAAATCGATTGACGGTTTCAGCAAAATTTTGCTGAGTTTTGCCAAGCTGAAGGTTTCAGCAAAAATTTTGCTGAAATTCAGCAAAATTTTGCTGATTTGCTCAGTAAACTCTGCTGATCATCAGTAACGTTTTGCTGAAATTCAGCAAACTTTGCTGAAAGTTCAGCAAAAAAAATTTACAAAATTTAGCAAAATATTGCTGAAAGCGTTTGGTGGGTAGGATTATACTCTGAGATGACTACATGCAGTATACTGCTCATAACTGCATATTTGTAACATTTGCATATTTTGATGATATTGAGTTATTACCGGGGATCACCATCAAATCGCAAGTACTTTCGACTTCCTGAATAAAAAATTCAAGTTTGTTCTAGGATTTATGAAAAAAATACCAAGTCATTTTGTCTCATTGACCAATGTAACCGCATAACAGTCACACTGGAAAAAAAGGCTGGCTTTAAAGCGTGTCATCAATCATAATCAGGTCCGATTTATTTTCTGGCAATTCGACTAGCATATAAGATGTGCTGTAGAAAATTTTATTGCTAAACGATTGACTACCAATTTATGAGAAATTTTTAAAATTTAGGTTCAATTCCATACCATTCAAAGTTGAATCTGTGGGCTCCATTTTCTCCAATGCCTTACTTTTGTCGAATGTTACTCTTATGCGATTATGGGCAGTATATGAGTATATAAAACAATCTTTGGGGAGATTTCGACAAGGATGTACTCAAAACAATTCAACTGAAGGTTTATTCTTAGAGTAATTAAGGTACAGGACATTCCAAGATTGCCAATAAGCATAGACGTAGGAATCCGGAAGAATCACCAAAGGTAATTCAAAAAGGAATAATGGGGTGAAAATATGGAAAAAAAATGTGAGAAATCCCAGAAGGCATTTCAAGAGGCACCTATATCTAGAGAAGTTCCAGAAATAAACCCTGACAGAATTTCTGAAAAATCTCTGATTCCTCTAGCACGATTATCCAGATTTCTTGAAGGAATCTCTGGTGGAATTTCATGAGCAATCTCCGGAGAATTCTTGGAAGAATCCTAGAGCAATCCTTAATGAAATCCCTGAAGGAATCTATTGACGTATCCCTGAAGGTATTATTGGAGAAATTCCTGGAGGAATATATAGACGAATCCCTGAAGGAATCTCTGGAGAACGCTCTGGAGGAATTCCTAGAAGATTTCCCTGGGTGATTGTTTAGAGGAATCTCCGGAGAATTTCGGAAGAATCCCTGGTGGAATTCCCGGAGCAATCTCTGGATGAATTCGTGGAGGAATCTCTGGAGGGATCCCTGAAGAATTTCTTGAAGCAATCTATTGACGAATTCTTCAGGTATTATTAAATGAATCACTAAAGAGATCTATGGCCGAATCATTGGAGAATTCCCTGAAAGAATTCCTAGTGAGTTCACCGGAGGAATCCCTGGAGGAAGCCATAGGGCATGAATGTTTTCGATCACCTGGCAATCGTGCGACTCATTTGTCTTTAACTCAGTTCAGAAGCCTGATATTAAAATGTGGCGTTCAGCAATCTTGTAGATTAGTGGTTTTACTACAATTATCACAAAGTGGCTCCCTGGCCAAGTTCGCAGGGGTTGACGGTATTAAAGTGAAGGAGTTTCATTTTGATTATTGTAATGTAGTGTTCTTTAGTGAAACATATCACCTTTTTAACACTTTAATGCGCCTCCAACGGTTCATCACGAACCGGCTGCTGCAGATGGAGTATGGCTGATCATATGCATCAGACATGCTCGATATACACGGAGGAACCGCCAGGGCTCAGTAGAGTCTATTCCCAAACAATAGTTTAAAGTCGGTTGGATTTAAGAGGGTTTTGATGATCGTTACAAATCCTAATAAAACTGTTATAGGATTTGTGACAGGTTTTGGAACCTTTTACAGCCAGCTGACTTCAAAATGTTGTTTGGGCTCTATTTCCCACGTTTCTCGGTTGATTTTGATTAGTAATTTATTAATGTCATAGTCGCTTTTTCGATTTCTTGCAATGTTAGTTGGTCATATTTTCTTTAAATAAAGCAATAAAAATCGACCGAAGAATTAATAGTGGGAAGGAGATTTGCAGCACTTAATTGTGCTGATAGATTCGAAGCTAACGTGCGAACACTTAAACGCATTGTTGACGTCAATGCGTTCGACGTGACATTTTGGACAAAAACTGACTGCCTTTTATTAACTGAACAACGTTACTTGTGTATCCCGACGTCTCCACTAGACAGAAATGTCTTGCCATTTTGCTGGACAGATGTGTCATGACAGAAATGTTCTCTCGCTGTTTGCATGGGAAGCAGCGGTGTTGCTCATTTCAGTTACGTTTTCTCTTTCTGGCAGCAAAATGGCAAGACATTTCTGTCTAGTGGAGACGTAGGGTATGACTAGGTTGACATTTCTAGGCTACGCTTGAGAAAATGACATGGTTTATCTAGGTAGGACCGATAGGACAATTGAACGAATTTGAATATTTTTCATAGTATTTGTAGCGGGATGAAAGTTGACATGAAATCTTAATTATTTTAAAATTTTATTGCAATCAACTGACCAACTTGGCGTATTTTTGTTTATCACTTAGATGGTATTATGACGACAACAGAAAAATATCAGAAGTTCAGTTACATGTTTCTGTGGGTTTTGCACCGATGACAATTTAAGGACACAAGAGATGAACACAGAGAAGTAGAAAACGATTAGCGAAACCAAGAAAACAATTTGACACAGGAT
Source organism: Aedes albopictus (assembly GCF_035046485.1). Taxonomy (NCBI): domain Eukaryota; kingdom Metazoa; phylum Arthropoda; class Insecta; order Diptera; family Culicidae; genus Aedes; species Aedes albopictus. The sequence goes on along the minus strand of NC_085136.1, from coordinate 208,918 downwards.
CGAATATATTTTAACATACAGGGTTCGATTGATTCGAAAAAAACAAATATACGACAACTGATTCAACGAGAAGTAAAACATATTGAACCATACCACAAAATCAAACAAGAAGACAAACACAAACCGTGTGACCATAACACTACATAGGCAAATTCTGACTGACTGACCAATTGAAAACTTTCCAATCTTTCTACCGTAACTTTCTGAGTCAGTTTGCAACAGTGTCTTAATGGATATCATTTTCCGCGTACGGCTGGTAAACTGCTTCTGAAAGATTACGTTCGCTTTCCTATCTTCAGGTCTAGTGTAGAGGTTTCAACTCTATTCAGAGTGCAGCTAGAAACCTAGCAAAAAAAAAAAAAAAAAAAATTATCACAAAGTGGCTCGCTACCCTACTAGAGTAAGAATATGGCGTCCTTCTTGAGCCCTGAACAAATCGCATGATCGCTTTAACCGCCCTTCAGGGTCGTCATTCACAAAATCGTCTCGCTTTTCTCTTGTACCAATTTATCTCTTCTAGTCTCGCGTTGAGCGCGACTAATGAGATTGTTTACACCAGTGTCGCAAGTAATACATTTGGTACTTACCAGTAATAAAGGAAACATTAATCTGCTGCTTATGACGACGCTGTATAACTGCCGATCTCCGCTGCCACGTTCTACCGTTTGCGTTCAAATCTTCCCATGTATTGATGTACACCAACGTCGTTTTACAAATCAGATTCAGCTTAAGTTTAACGGATTTCATTTATCTTCTGTACAATGTTGCTTTTTTTGCGACATTTTTCTTTGTTCTCCATATTAGTTAGTGTTTTTGCTTATTTGCCTTCTTTAAATAGCAATATTATTAAAGCTTTATTTCAATCACATTAATTTGTTGTTTCTTACCAACTGCCTTCCACTGCTTCGTTCGAAAAATAAAAACAATTACGAAAACACTTTTCGCGTTTGTGTTTCCCGTGTCTGTCGTCACCTACGAGTGGTGCACGCTCGTAATGGAATGCCGCCACTTTTCGTGTAGGTCAGACATCCTTTGCCAACATGCTTCGCATGCATCGCTTCATATCTCCTGTCGAGTCCTTCAAACTTCCGTCCTCCTCCCATGTTCAGCATGCACAAGGTCAAACAAATTGCCGCCACTCGGGCTTTCAGCCCGAAATGTCTAACCAACCAACCAACTAACCAAATCGCAGAGAAAACAACCAAATTTGTATACAACACAGTTTCGCCTGCTCCAGTTTACGCCCCGGGAACAAATCACATCTGTCGGTACGGCGAATGGAGCTTTAGGTACTGTATCACCAGGCTCGGACCTCCGCTGACCACTTCCGGTGGCAGTGCCGACAGGGGACAGTTTTCGATGCTCATGATAGCCAGATTTTGGCACAGGGCTAGTTCGTACGGGAGTTTCACCAGCGAGGCGTTGTCGTTGATGTAGAGCGACTCGAGGTTTTCAAGCGTGCCAATTTCTTCCGGCAGGAACTGGAGGTTGTTCTCGCCGACGGACAGGTACGTGAGGTTCGTTAGGTGCCCGATGGTTCGAGGCAGGGAAGTCAGTTGGTTCGATTGAAGGATAAGCTTTTGAAGATCGTGCAGTAGGCCAATCTCCGAAGGAAGCGATTCCAGTCGGTTCTCTTCCAGGTCTAGCACTCGGAGCTTCTTAAGGTTTCCAATCGTATTGGGGATTCGTTTCAGCACGTTGTTGGACAGGATTAGGATTTCAAGGTTCTGCAGGCAGTGAATGTCATCCGGGAGCTTCGTTAGCGAATTGGTACCGAAGTTGAGCTCTACCATCTGCGTCCAAGTCCCGATGTCCAACGGCAGGGACGTCAACGCATTCTCCTTCATGTTCAGCTTGGTAAGCCCTTTGGCACGCGAGAAAATACCGTACTGGATCTTGTCGATTTGATTGTGCTCCATGTTGATGCTGGTGACGTTGGTGAACTGGGCCGGCCCACCGGAGGGATAACTATGGAACGCATTGCGCGACAGCGTGATGGTCGTCAAATTGCTGAGACTGGCCAGCAAGCCGTCCGGCAGCTGGCTGATTCCGTTACCCTCGACGTTGAACTCGTCCATGTGAGTGCAGTTTTTCAACGACACCGGAATCGATGTCAGCTGGTTGTATCTGTGTGGCAGATGAAGAGAATCAAACTCGAATTAATATCCAAAGTAACATTAATAGCTGAATAACGACTTATTTAGCTAAAAAAATTGAAATCAAGCTTAAGAGCGGTTTATTCAGTCATTGTACAGCAATAATGTTTGTTGGGATGTTCGTTATGTGATTTAATTGGCATTGTTAATATAAATATAAAGACATTTTTCATAGCTTCCCTTCTCTCGTTTGAAAGTTTCCTATTATTTCAACATTCTTGAACAAATTCCAAGAGGACATCCGAAGAAGCTGCTGTAAAGGCCATGATATAATTAATCTAAAATATGAAGGAATTCATGGTGAATTTCCATGCTTATTCCAAGCCTCATTGACTTTGTCCTCTTGAGGATTATGATATTTCGTAGCGTCCCGTAACGTGAGTAGATCACCTTAGAATGGTGCGTTACGGTGTAAGATCTACCAAATTTCGAACTTATTTCTTTCTGGTTTTTTTTGTAGAAACTGCGGGTTAAATTCCTAAAATAATCGAGGAGGAATCCCTGAAGAATTTCCGGGAGCAATCCATGAAAGAATCCTGAAGAAATCCCTGAAAGAAACTGAAAATAATCCTGGAGGAATTCCGGAAGGTATTCCAGAAGAATCATATGAAGGAATTCCAAGAGAAATCCACGAAGGATTCTGGAAAGAAATAAAATGAAATAATGAATGAAATAATCTCTGGAATTCCCTGAAAAAATCTCGAGAGAAATCCCTGGAAGAATCCTGGGCGAAATTCCTAAAGGAAAATTCAATAGAAAAAAAAAACACGGGAGAAATCTCTGACAGAAACATCAAATGAATATGGAGAGCAATACCTAACAGAATGCTGTGAGGAATTTCGAGAGAAATGCCTAAAGGGATGCAAAGAATCTCAGGAAGATTCCCTAAAGGAAACTTGAGAAGAATCAATGAAAAAATCCCGGAAGGTGTCATTGAAGGAATCCTGAGAAGAACTCCTAAAGGTATTCCGAAAGTAATCCCGGGAGAAATTCCTGAAGAAATTTTTTAAAAATCTGAAAATATTCTCTGAAAGAATCTGAAAAGGAGCCGTTTTAAATATTTTAGAGGAATCTTTAAAACAATCCTGGGAGAGATATCTGGTAGAATAGTAGAAGAACTCTTGAAAGAATCTTAGGAGAAATTCGCAAATCTCGAGTGGAATCCCAGGAGAAATCCCGGATTGAATCCTTAGAGGAATCCCGGAAGGAGTCTGAAAAAAGGATTGGTAGCGGGGATTATCCCAGGAGACATCCTAGTAGGAACCCGGATGAAATTCTAGTAGAAATCTCTGAAGGCTCCCCTTGGAGAAATTCCGGAAGAAATTCTTGGATGAACTTAAGGAAAACCCGGGAGAAATCCCTGAAAGAATCAAGGAGGAATCCCAGCAGAAATCCCTTAAGAAGTGTCGGGAGCAATCCATGAAAAAAATCTGGAGGAATCACAGGAGAATCCTAGGACGAAATCCAGGAAGGATTCCAGAAAGGGTTACTGGAGAAATTATAAATAATATCAGAAGGATTCCCTGAACGAATCTTGGGCGAAATTCGTAGAGGAAATTCGAAGAAATGCCTTCTGAGAAGAATCATTTAAAGAATATCGGGAAATCCCTAAAGGAAATCTGAGTAGAATCAATGAAAGAATTCCGGGAGGTGTTAATAAAGGAATCCTGGGAAGAACTCCCAAAGGTATTCCGAAAGGAAGCCCGGGAGAAATCCCTGAAGAAATTCTTAAGAAATCTGAAAGAATCTGAAAAGGAGTCGTTTTAAATATTTTAGAGAATGTTTAAAACAATCTTGGGAGAGTTGTCTGATAGAATAACAGAAGCACTCTTGAAAGAATCTCAGGAAAAAGCCGCAAATTCCGAGTGGAATCCCAGGAGAAATTCTGGAATAAATCCTTAGAGGAATCCCGGAAGGAATCTGAAAAAAGAATCGATAGCGGGGAAAATCCCGGGAGACATCCTAGTAGGAATCGTGGAAGAAATTCTAAGAGGAATCCCTGAAGGCTCCCCTTGGAGAAATCCCGGAAGAAATTCTAGGATGAACTTTAGGAAAACTTGAGAGAAATCCCTGGAAGAATCGAGGAGAAAGACCAGCAGAAATCCCTGAAGGAGTGTCGGGAGCAATCCATGAAAGAATTCTGGAGGAATCTCAGGAGAATCCTAGGACGAAATCCACGAAGGATTTCTGAAGAAAATCTCAGAATAATCTTAGAAGGATTCCCTGAAAGAATCTTGGGCGAAATTCGTAAAGGAAATTCGGAGAAATCCCTCCTGGGAAGAATCCCTAAAGGAAACCTGAGAAGAATCAATAAAAAAAATCCAAGGAGGTGTCAATGAAGGAATCCTTTGAAGAACTCCTGAAGGTATTTCCCTCCTGGGAAGAATCCCTAAAGGAAACCTGAGAAGAATCAATAAAAAAAAATTCAAGGAGGTGTCAATGAAGGAATCCTTTGAAGAACTCCTGAAGGTATTTCAGAAGGAATCTATGGAGGAAGCCCGAGAGAAATTCTTGAGGAAATCCATAAAAAATCTGTGAGTGTTCTCTGAAAGAATCTTAAAAAAGTCGTAATAAGTATCTTAGAGGAATCCCAACAGCGACCCCGGGAGAGATATCTGGAAACATTGTAGAAGAAACCCTGAAGGAATCTCAGGGAAAATCCCTAGAGGCATTCCATTGAAAATAAGTGTAGAAATGCCGGGATCCTTGGAGGAATCTCTGTAGACATCTCGAGTGGAATCCCAGGTGGTGTAATAGTTAAAAATATCTGGAGGTCTGGAAGTCCTTAAGGAATACTGAGATAAAATCCTAAAAGAAACTTGGGAAGAATAAAAGAAGGAATTACGAAAGAAATTTCTGAAGCAATCCCTGAAAGGATTCAGGCGGAATCTCAATAGGAATATCTAAATACATTTTGGGAGGAATACCTGAAAGAATACCAGGGAGATATCAATGAAGGAATCTCAAAAGTAGTTTCGGAATAAACCTTCAAAGGAATTCCAGCAAGTATCCTTGAATGAATCGCTGGAGGAACCCGGAAGAAAGCCCAGAAAAAAACCTGGAGGAATCCTTGAAGCAGCCTTTGAAATGATCCATAAAAGAATCTCAAACACAAAACTCGGGAAGAATCCCGGGGGAAATCACTGAATCTCAGAAAAAAATGCCGAAAAAATCCATAAAAAAAAAATCTCGAGAAAAGAATGGTTCCAGGAAGGAATCCCGAATAAAATCTGTGGAGGAATCCTCGACGGAAACTCAAGGATCAATGAATGAGTTCCGGAAGATATCTCTGAACGAATTCCTGAAAATATCCAAAAGGAATTCTTGAATGAATCTCGTTAGAAATACCTGAGAGAATGCCGAAAAGAATTCTGCTAGAAATCTCTTAAAGAATCCCTGAATGAATCATGAGAGGTATCCCAAAAAATAAACGGTAAAAGTAAATGACAAAATTAAGGGAGGAATCAATAAATACATGAAAGAATGCCGGAAGAATCCTGGAGGAATCTCTGATGGATTCTCGGGAATAATCCGTGAAAAAACGGGAAAGAAACTTGGGGGAAATCCCTAAGGGGGAATCAATGAAGAATCCATGGATGAAATCTCTGGAGGAATCCTTGACGGACACTCTGGAGAAATATTTAAAGAGATCCCTGAAGGAATCATATGAGAAATCAATGAAAAAAGAAATCTGAAGAAATTCCTGAAAATATTCAGAAGGAATTCCTTAAACGAATCTCGTGAGAAATAGCTGAGATAATG